>NC_057940.1:53438571-53628777 GCF_018555375.3 Anguilla rostrata | reverse complement strand
TTACATTACATTATAGGCATTTAGCAGACGCTCTTATCCAGAGCGACGTACAACAAGTGCATAGGTTCATGATGTAGAGGCGCAAAAGAAACACTAGAGTGAAGTAAGGATCGTAGTGCCAGAAGTGACCACATCGATCAGGACTCCAACCCTGTAGAGTAAGCTTGTTCAGCAAGCAAGAATCCTACCAAGTACAAAGTACAAACTAGCACTGGAATCACACCTAATCATACAAAAACAATCCTGCCAGATACACTAACATAATCTAATTATCCTAGCTAGGTACAATGAGCTGAACTATAGGCTAGGGAGGGGTGGGGAGAGGTGCAGCCTGAAGAGATGAGTCTTCAGTCTGCGTTTGAAAGTGGTGAGATTCTCTGCTGTTCTGACCATCACGGGGAGGTCATTCCACCAGCGAGGGGCCAGGACAGACAGCAGACGGGAGCGGGAAGTGCAGACGCGAAGAGGGGGAGGTGCCAAGCGTCCAGAGGTGGCAGAACGGAGAGGTCTGGCTGGTGTGTAGGGTCTGATGATCCTCTGAATGTACCTGGTGCTGACCCCTTAGCTGCCTGGTATGCAAGCACCAAGGTCTTAAATTTGATGCGAGCCATAACAGGCAGCCAGTGGAGGTCAGTGAGCAGGGGGGTGACATGGGAATGTCTGGGGAGGTTGTAGACCAGACGCGCTGCAGCATTCTGGATGAGCTGCAGGGGTCTGATGGCGGATGCTGGCAGACCAGCCAGTAGCGAGTTGCAGTAGTCCAAGCGGGACAGGACCATCGCTTGAACCAGGAGCTGGGTTGCGTAGGTGGTGAGGAAGGGGCGGATTCTCCGGATGTTGTACAGGAAGAACCTGCACGTTCGACTCACCGCCGTGATGTTCTGGGAGAGGGACAGTCTGTTGTCCATCACCACTCCAAGGTTTTTTGCGGTGGGTGATGACACCACAGTGTCCCCCAGGGAAATAGAAAAGTCAAGAAGGTTAGAGGACGGAGCAGGGATGAAGATCATCTCCGTCTTGCCTGGGTTCAGCTTAAGATGGTGGTTATCCATCCAGCTCTGGATGTCCCTCAGGCAGGCAGAGATGCGAGCAGAGACCTGAGTGTCAGAGGGCGGGAAGGAGAGAAAGAGTTGGGTGTCATCGGCATAACAATGATAGGACAACCCATGGGCAGAGATTACAGGACCAAGAGATTGGGTGTACAGGGAGAATAGGAGGGGACCAAGGACAGAGCCCTGGGGAACTCCTGTGGCAAGGGGGCGAGGTGCTGATACTGCACCAGCCCAGGCGACTTGGAAGGAGCGACCGGAGAGGTAGGACTCAATCCAGTCAAGTGCTGTGCCACAGATCCCCATAGCTGCCAGGGAGGACAGGAGGATGGGATGGTTGACGGTGTCAAAGGCAGCAGAAAGGTCTAGGAGGATCAGGACAGATGAATGGGAGGCTGCTTGTGCGGCGTGAAGCGACTCATTGACCGAGAGGAGTGCGGTCTCTGTCGAGTGGCCAGGTCTGAAGCCAGACTGGTAGGGGTCTAGGAGGTTGTTCAGGGAGAGAAAAGAGGAGAGTTGATTAGAAGCAGCTCGTTCAATTGTTTTGGATAGGAAAGGGAGAAGGGAGACAGGACGGTAGTTCTGGATGACAGAGGGATCAGAGTGGGCTTTTTCAGCAGTGGGGTGACGTGGGCCAGCTTGAAAGAAGAGGGGAAACGTCCAGAAGACAAGGAGGAGTTCACGAGCCACTGACCAAAGAAACAGGCCAGGTTTGGTGCCTAATGTATGGCTGTTTTTATTCAATTCTCACCCTAATTAGGTATACCCAATTATCTGCATCCACCCCCAGCTCATTTGTGAACACTACTGCTGATATGGGAGACAGTACACATCCAGGTTTCTCCTCTGAAACATGTGTGTCATTAAAATAGCCCATGTTGCTTTCAGGGTCATTGTAAGTCACGGCCATCTCCACTCCCCAGAACCCTCTGTCACATATTTGTTTTACATCTCCAGTAATATCAAGACATACAGCTGCCAGCATTATTTTTATTTAACCCCTAAAGCTGCGCCAGCCCGCATTTGGGCCGGAGTGGGCTTATTTGCATTCATTCTGTTTTTGTTTCACTCAGTCTGGTCACAGTGCACCCAGACATTTTCAGACCCTTTGCAGCCCTATTGGTGATCATTGTTAATGATGAGCTACAGTATGTGCACACGTATAACTATACAATATCCTAATTATGAACTGACTATATACAGCATTCAACTGCATACAAGGTGTCCTGCAGCAATGTATAGTCAATGCAGCCGATCTTAACTAAATAATGATACATTAGGGAGATGGTCATTCGTTCTGTCAAAAAACTTTCACTTTCATTTTGAGTCACAGCTAGAAGAAAAACAACATGAACATAAAAAAATGAGCAGGATGCAGAGGCGGATCTGGAAAATCCCCACCAGAGCAAAAAATATTTTTGTGTTTTGTCGACCGGGTGGTCAGGATAAGAGCAAAGTAGAATGAAGATAACCCGTAACAAAAACCTTGCTCTGGTTTTTAGCTCCTCTTAAGCTGGTGTGGTGGAAATTCTATCTACATCGACCGGCGGTGAGAGAGTCAAACGACTTACTCACAATATTCTTTTCAAGCTTTAATGTTTGCAATCATAAACTTATCCTGAGAGACACTCTTACCTAGTGCTCTGAGACTCCTTTTTTTATAGCATGACCAGCGACAGGCTGTCATTAAATACTGATAAACAGGATACATGTGCATTTTCAGTAATATTAATTTTAGAAATGACATCTTGGCAGATGTGTGAAGTGGCTTGTTTGTCCCTTGACCGTTCTTCTCAGAATCGTTTCTCTGTCTCACTTTGCAAGAGAGCAGGCAGGTGTTTGTGGTCGGCCCATCCTGTAGCACGTCTCTGCTGCAGGCCTCTTTTACACACACTTGCCGAAATGTAGACATATGACACACTATTCTCTACTTTGAATTTTACCAACACACTGGCCAGCTAAGCTGTTAATCAGTTAATCAATCCAAGAATATGACCAAAGAAACAGGCCAGGTTTGGTGCCTAATGTATGGCTGTTTTTATTCAATTCTCACCCTAAGTTGGTATACCCAATTATCTGCATCCACCCCCAGCTCATTCGTGAACACTACTGCTGATATGGGAGACAGTACACATCCAGGTTTCTCCTCTGAAACATGTGGTGTCATTAAAATAGCCCATGTTGCTTTCAGGGTCATTGTAAGTCACGGCCATCTCCACTCCCCAGAACCCTCTGTCACATATTTGTTTTACATCTCCAGTAATATCAAGACATACAGCTGCCAGCATTATTTTTATTTAACCCCTAAAGCTGCGCCAGCCCGCATTTGGGCCAGAGTGGGCTTATTTGCATTCATTCTGTTTTTGTTTCACTCAGTCTGGTCACAGTGCACCCAGACATTTTCAGACCCTTTGCAGCCCTATTGGTGATCATTGTTAATGATGAGCTACAGTATGTGCACACGTATAACTATACAATATCCTAATTATGAACTGACTATATACAGCATTCAACTGCATACAAGGTGTCCTGCAGCAATGTATAGTCAATGCAGCCCATCTTGACTAAACAATGGTATCACCTTGATTATCCATTTGTAACACAAATTACCAGCAATTTTCTGCTTTCTAAAAATATAACTGATATCATGAAACCACAGAACACGTTAATATTACTAGGATATAATAACAAAAGTATTTTTGTGGCAGGAGCAGGACATTCTTGGTGCTAAATTTTAATCTGATAAGAAAATGTTTTCAATGTACAAAAATGCCAAGTTTCTCACACATACAAAGCATTGTCTGTATCTAATTAATTCAAACTGGAGGGGTGGTGTGGTTAGGCCTCCATCTGCAGGCGAAGACGGAGACCACAGATGTAGGCCATTGCAGTAATTAGTAACTCTTTATCTGTTCTGCCTGCAGGGGCTGGAATGAGATGCACATTTGTGCTATATATTGTTTATTCCATTCTCCTTCTCCTGAAGCACAATAAAGCCTGTGTGCGTCTGAGACTTGCAAACTATGTGGTTTGTGGAGAGAGGAACACCAAAACCGGTTACACTAGGCCTGCCATTAAAAATATTGATATCAAAATGATGCCAAGTTACCAGAAACAATATTGGCTATCTTTCCTCACACAAATTAAACAAGTGTTTAAATTTTTTTTGTAGGTGGTTTATGTGAGAACAGTATTAATGTATCTTGTAGGCTATGAACAAGATGCATAAACATAAATGCATGCAAACAACTAGCCACTTTCTGAAGAAACACATAGGGATCCACTGCATTTTTTTTAAGGGAATGAAAGTGTATGTCATATTTTTACATTACAGGCATTTAGCAGACGTGACTTACATTGCATCCATTTATACAGCTGGATATATATACTGAAGCAATGTAGGTTACGTATCTTGCTCAAGGGTAGAACGGCACTGTCCTACCAGGGAATCAAACCTGCAACCTTTAGGTTACCAGACCAACTTCTCAGCCATTATACTACACTGCGGCCCACTGCTGTCCCTATTTTTAAATGGAAGTGTTTTTAATAATTGTTTGCTTGTCGATAGAGGATCTATGGGGTTAGCCAACATTATTTAGAACTGTGGCATTGCAGGGTAGCTACAGTAGCCTAGTTAAAAAGTAGTTATCAGTACAGGTGAATGTGAACTGTTTTGACTTAAAGAAAATCAATATTCCTGGCATGAAGAAGTCATTATCTTACGCTAGTTTCTATATGAGCGGCATAATGTTACCTACTGGACCAAATGGCAACGCAGATTTTAGTGCTTAATTTCAGAAGTGGCCATAGGCTACTATAACGTTATGTACTCAGTCTGTCGTCTCATTAGCAGGATAGGTAACGAAAAGGCCGAAAGTGGAACAGCCAAATGTGTGGGTGTATTTCATTTGGATTTCAGAAACATAGATATGTTTCCCGCAAAGATTTTACAGATGCAAAAGCAATCGTTTAAATGATAGATTTTCAGTTAGCCATCAAGCCCGTGTAACGTATTAGAGGTTTGCATCAATCCGAAGGGAGGATTTGAATCCAGGTCTGGCACTCGTCCAAAAAGGTCGAAAGACAAACGCGCTACCCAGTGAGCTACAAGGGAAGTAAATAACAGAGTTGCAAAGTTTTGTTCTTTTAAACATGTGCACTTGGATATACAGTATGTCCGTTTTGTGTCTGTATGCAATGTTTTTATATTGGCTGATGTACCTAACTGTCCAATGGAGAGACGTGTTCTTTGTGGGCCTGGAGCATTTGTAATGATGTAATCAGGCAAAAAAATAGAAGAAGAGAAAATGCAAAATCCCCTAAGTTTGGGGCTTTAGGTGGACGTTTGAAGGTGTTTGTGAAGTCAGTCTGTTGAAATGGGGTGAGAAGGTACAGAAATGAATGTTTTTAAGGGCTGAGAGTCTGTGGTCATTGCGGTTATTTCTGTAGAGAACCCTGAAAAGTGCCAAACTCTCTGCTGTATAGGTATGGGGCATGCCACCCCGCCAACTTGACGGGAAGGCAAACCTGCCATCTCAGTTGACAATGTGTAAAAGATGCAAAAAATGGATTATGCTGAAATGTTTGTATGATCAGATAGCATTAACTTGAATAGATTTCAATAATTTGATGGACAGCTAATTCATTAAAGCAAGAATATTTAATTAAGGTCCAGGGTTCCTCTGGCTACAAACCAATGTCATTACAGGTATGTAGGTCCAACACTGTTTTTTTATGTCCGTATTACATTTCAAACCGTTTGATTTTATTCATCCTATACTGAGCACAGCTTCACCTCTGTGATTAGTACATCTTCAAATGAATACTTAGCTAAGATTATGAGAATGAAGCAGTCTTAAAGCAAATGCTTATTTTGAAACACTTCTTGGCCAGTAGCATGCTTCACTGAAAATTTTCAAAAAGCCACAGGAGTGTCATACAAGTCAACCATCATCTAAGGTTAATTACTTTTAAATACTCAGCTACATGAACTGTGCAGTCTCAGGAATGGTTTATTTCAGTGTTTGTCTTGTTTTGTGAGGGCATTGTGCTGTCTAAAAAGTAAAATACTTTTAAATACTCCATTACATGACCAGTGCAGTCTGTGGAATAGTTTATTCCAGTGTGATGAGGAAGTTGTTATTGTTTTGTGAAGACATTTTTATTGTTTTGTGAGGACGTTGTTATTGTTTTGTGAGGACGTTGTGCTGTCCTCCTCTGACTAAACTGGCCCTCCAGCCACAGTGGAGTAGATCACATGGTGTCTCTCGCCCTGAGTGTGCGGCCTCTCTCTCCAGTTCTGACAGCCCAGAGAGGCGTAATGAATGTCGCCTGCTTCGATCGTGGGGTCTCCCTGGAAACACAGAGGAACACTGAACAGTTTCTTTGCCATCATAATTTCATATTCATATGAATCAATTTGCAGTTGCATGAAAATGAATCAGGACTGCGTTTATTGTCGATACAGATAATTCAACACTACTAATGATAGCCAATAATTACTCTTCACAAATGTATATCTGTAAGAGGTGCATTTAAAGTGTATGTGGTAATACATACATTATTAGGCAACAGGTGAATTTTTGAAATTCTATTCACATTTCCAGAGGTTTTTCTTCTCAAAGTTATTTTTTTTCAGCGTAAACTTTCAGCAGGTGAGCTGTACTCACCTGTGTTTTGTTCTGTGGTTCTTAAGTAGCCATGGTAACAGGATGTCTGGCTACTTGAGGGAAGAACACTGACTTTTAGTTTTTTTTTAAAACTCTTTTTAAATGTTTGTACTTAATTTGTTTTATCATCCATTTACTAAATAGCTCAGATGAAACCCTGATGCACAACCAGTTAATTAAATATACATTCAAACATTTTAATATATTTTTTAATACAAGCAATTTGGCTTTAAAAGGCTTGTACATGTTTGGATATAATCTCAGTGTCTGTCCTGCAATTAACAAGATTCTGTGTTTTTTTACTACTCTGATCTTTTATATGAATCTCCTTAAAAGGTGCTGCGTGTGAGCCAAACCTGTGTTATATTAGCATAGCCAGACCTTTGCTACATTAGCATAGCCAGGCCTGAGTTACATTAAGATAGCCCAATCTGTGTTATATTAGCATAGCCAGACCTGTGTTATATTAACATAGCCAGACCTGAGTTACATTAAGATAGCCAGACCTGTGTTACATTAGCATAACCAGGCCTGAGTTACATTAGCATAGCCAGGCCTGAGTTACATTAGCATAGCCAGGCCTGAGTTACATTAAGATAGCCAAATCTGTGTTATATTAGCATAGCCAGACCTGTGTTACATTAGCATAGCCAGGCCAGCTTGTTAGTAAATACCATGTTTAATACAGAAAATACAGCGTCATCAATGTAACAATATAAATAGCAACAACCAACTGTAGACACATGAAATAAAATTGTCAGTTCATAAGATGCATAGACGTGCCTTTATCTAAAATAGTTTTAAAGTCACAATGATGCAGTTACAGTGCCATGAAACATGACGGAGGCAGTGTACGAACGCCCTGAAATGTCTTAAAAGGGCAAACGTGTTTTTCTTCTGATATTCACATATTCCTGAGTGCCAGAGAAGTTCAGTCTGACATGTGCCATTTTCTCACGTTGCCAGAAAAGATAGGGGACACAAGGCGTATATGTGAAAAAGGCCAATACATTTGGATTCAATTGCCTTATGAATTAATGTAGCACTCCCTATCGGTCGATTTGCACCATCTTTTGCATGCTAGTACAGGGCTACCGGTTGACCGAGTGGAACAAAATCATGCCGAAGATATGCATCCAGTTTCGTGACAATCTGATTTTGAATTCAAACAATATTTTAGTACTTTTTAGTGAGAAGCCATACCCACAAGGTATGTTTTGAGACAGGAAGTCTGTAAGGTTCTGCTGCCCATTAAAATTTTAGATATACTTGGAATTTTCAAATAGCAATCACACTGTGAACAAATTAATCTTGGAGGAGAGTAAAGAATACGTAACTCTTTAAGATTTTCTGCAGCCAACCATATAAAGCTTTATACATTAAAACAAAATTTTTTTGTATCATCTGAAGTTCCTTCCATGTTCACTTTCCTGACTCAGTGTATCAGGTCAACATTTTTTTCTTTTCTATTAGAAATAAGGCTCAGCATTTATAACTATTGTGTATCTTAAATACACAAACTATGAGAATACACTGCAAGAAGTCACTTAGGTTCCCAGAGTCTCAATAGACACCGGTTTTCTACTGCCATGAAACTCTGCTGACCTGTCTTTCGTTTTATAATGGCGGTGTTTATTGTGACAGGTGGTCTAAAATAGAACATGGGAACACAGGATACTTTGATGGATGAGCATTAAATTAGAGCATGAGCATTTGAATTAATCTCTTCATTGGTGAGAACATCTGGGCAAGATTCTAATACACAAGATCACTAAATTAACTTGTAGTGAAAAGTAATAGCGTGATTTGATAGTGTCATTGTCCTTGTGAAGACAACAAGCAAGTTCGCTATGATAGTTGATATTTCAAGATCTGGTATAGCAGCAGTCAAAGTTTTGGTTTGGTCTTGGTTTGGTTTGGTTTGGTCTCACACCGAGGACCTGGTTTACAGTGCTGGTGTAAAAAGTGCAAAACAAAACAAACATTTCGGGAACGTGGTCGTATTGGGTGCGGGTGTAATTTTCCGTAGTGCTTCCGTAGGGCCTCTCCTGGGTGCCGTACCACTGACCTCCAGCAGGTAGAGCCCTCCCCAAGGAGCTGAAGCTGGGGAAACGTGTCACTGGAGAAACACCTGCCTCCGATCTCTCGGCCTAATGCTCGTCCAGCGACGTGCCCAAAGGGGAGTTCACACCAAACAAACACCGAAAAGAGATTTCAGTTAAACAGAAATGAAAAGGGGGTGCTCTCTTCATTATTTAATTTGAGAGTGGATGTGTGTGTTTAGCTTTCTCCTAATCTCCCTGTATAACTGGAAAACATGTCTGTTAAAATCAACAGCCACCCCCAACCACCCAGTGAATTCTTAATTGGCTCTGCTCATTTTATAACAGATAAAATCATAGTTTTGAAAAGTGATGCATATTACAAAATATTGAACCTACAAACCTACACCTGCTGTAATGATATTGGTTTGTATCAAGAGGACCATATGGCATGAGGTTTTTTGTTTGTGCACTAAACATAAATATTTAAGTATTATCTGTCTGTTTCCATGAAGTTACTGAATCCCATTAAATTTAATCTGAAGGCAAAGCTAAAATAGAACAACAAGAACCATGAACTAAAGGAAACTGTCCTGTTGTACCATGTAAATCAGTTACAAAAAGCAGAAAACTGAATTTTTAAACATCAGGCACAGCTGGCATAATACTTATTCACTGTGCAGTGCACTCTGCCACGATGCAATTCTTTTGATGGCTCTTGCTTTTTTGCTCTTGTGGGTTCATGTTTTTCCTCTAGCTAGCTGCGAAAAATGAAAATGAAAGTGTTTCTGACAGAATAAATATGATCATTCCCCTTCTGCCTCTTCTCCAATGGGAAAGAAAGAATGCAGGGGGTTATTAATTTATTCTTTAAAATGGTAAGCAATTGGTTAAAAAATCATCAGCATATGCGATTATGGCCAATTAGAACACATTTCTTTACCCCGAGGCAGAAGGACATCCCACCCTGCTCAGGCTATATGAGTTAAGAGTCACAGCAAGACACACCACCTGGGTCTGAAGACGATCCGGCAAACACAGGTGAGAGAGCAGCTTTGTGTGGTTTCTCTGCATTCTTGATGCATTCTGGAGTTTTAGGCTGTTTGGATCTTTGGATCAGTATTACCGATCGTTTGCTTCACAATGTCAGTGAAGTTAACTTCAAAACAAGCTTATTTATACTCACTTGGGAGTTTGTCATTTGCATATATTTGTAGCTGGATGGTATTTTGAAGGAGTTTATCTCCTGAGGACTGAACCTGCGTTTAGTACACGGGTTTCCAAGAGACTACATTTGTACTGTACATCAGAACACTTCAGTGTTCTTTGTTTCCTCACTTCCTTACGCAGGAGAGGCAGAGGGTGTGTGTGGGGGACCTGCAATATGAACAACGGTTACTCTCTTCTTTTTTTTTTTTTTTTTGAGAGTTGAGGTATTTTTGTTTTTCTTCTCATATGCCTATTTGAGTGCATGTCCTGGTATCTTTTAGAATCCCCCCCCCCCCCCCCTCCATTTTAATGATTGCCTGTTGCCTGTGTGGCTCTGCTCAGTCTGTAACTGATAAAATCATTGTTTTGAAATGTGAAGGAATATAAAAAGCAGTATTGTACCTAGATAGCTGTAATGATATTGGTTTGTATATGTAAATGAGGGCTTGAAATTGTTTTGTTTGAGGATTAAACATAACAAATTTGTTATCTGTCCATGTCCATCATGTTCTATTGTATCTATTGAAATTAAGCTTTAGGCAAAGTTAAAATAGAACCACAAGTACCCTGGACTCATTACTTACAAGAAAATAAAAAGTGCAAGTTTTGTAACCCAGTTGCAGTTTCTTTAAATTCACCTCAAGCTGGCGTTGTTGTTTGTGTTTCATTGTACCATCATGAGACAATGTCTGCTTCCCTTCCCTGGTCCTGTCAAACTGTCTCTAGGCTGCATTTTCACTGCTGGGTATTTTCCAGCTCCTCCTCTGGGTCCTGCTTTTATTTTGCTCTCTTGTTTGTATCCATGTTGTTTTTCTCCTTGCTGTGACTCAAAATAAAAGTGTAAGTGTTTTTGACAAAATATGATCATGCCCCTAAAGCCTCTTATCCAAAGAACATGTGAGGATGTGAGTGTTATTAATTTATTCTTTAAAATGATAGTCAATTGGTTAAAAAACATAGGAGATTATGGCCAATTAGAACACATTTCTTAAGACCAGTATAAAAAGACATCCAATCGTGCTTAGTCTATGAAGGTTAAGAGGCTCAGGAAGATGCCCTTTTTGGGGCTGTAGATGATCTGAGAAACACAGGTGAGAACATGGCTTTGTCCGATTTCTCTTCATTTATTTGCAATTCTTCTTCACCAGATTGTCTGCTTCACAATGTCAGTGAAGATAACATCAAAACAAGCAAATTTACCTTCAGTTTGTAATTTGCATACATTTGTAGCTGGGTGGTTTTTGTAGAAGTTTATCTCCCTAGGACTGAATCCACGTTTAGTACACAGGTTTCTGAGAGACTACATTTGTACATCAGAACACTTCAGTGTTCCTTGTTTCCTCACCTTGCTTCCTTACGCAGGAGAGGCAGAGGGTGTGTGTGTGAGGGACCTGCAACATGAGCAATGGAAGCTAACATCTGATTTCAATGTACATTAGTGGGGTTTAGCTTGTCAAATTAAATTACTTTTTTTTTTTACTCTCTTTCAGGCGCAGGGACGGTTCCTCTCATGCACATTCATGCCAGTTCCCGATTGAGTTTTCACGAGTTTCCAAAAATTCTGTCATTGTTTTCTTTCTTAAAAGAGGACTGGTAACTCAAAACTCAGCGATGGCACAATCTCACACAAGGTAATATGTGACTGCAGTTTCTACAGTACACATACTGTAGAGGTGGTAAACGTAATATTGTTGTACAGTAGCTTTTAGATATTCAAAAGTTGATAGGTTCTTTTTAGGTGATGTTTATTGACCGGTAGCAAACTCTACAGATTGTCCAATGAGAACAGAGTATACACAATAGAATAATACAAAACCTCCGAACAGGAGGTTTATTATGATATTCACACCAACATCAATTATATGCACCATTCGAATGGACTTTATTCTTTAATTCAGTCTTCTCTAGAGCTTAAGCCTACATTGTATTGTTGAGTTTGTTGGTGTGTGTGTGTTTGTGTGAGTGGTTCTTCAAAACGGGGGGAAAAAAAACACACAAAAATATATTTCTATTAAATACGTAGTCAGGCTAAAATGAGGGAGCTAAATTAATCAAGTGCCTGAAGTAATTACCATTAATAAACTGCAATACCTCAAGTAACCACTGAAGTTTATGAGCTTCACTGAGGCTGGTAATTCTTGGTCCCATGGTATCGATCTACAACATAATCAATTTTACAGATCTGAGAAAGGTGAATCCGCCCGATCACAGCCTCGAACAAAAAAATAGGCAATTTTTTTTTACATAATACAAAAAAAAAAAAAAAAGAATTATGGGGCAGCTGCTGCCATAGTTGTTTCTTCAGAAAGACTTCCTTAAATCACAGCATATGACTGGTTGCCCAGATGATGGACTTTCAGCCACAATGTATTATGGGTCTCTTGAACATTGAGTAAGAGGGATTGCATACTCCAAAATGCTTGCTAATCCAGTATACATCTGGCACTTCTCGCCTACTCAAATGGAACATGCTATGCAGTGAGAACACGCTATATACTTATTTTACTAACCAGTAAGTATGCTAAGTACAGGTAGCTTGGGGTTTGCAACGCAGCCATAGTACACATCCAGAAACTTTTTATGTACACAAAACGGATGTACTATGCAGTGTGAGTTAGTCAGTATGCAGTGCACTAAATTCTAATTTTACGTCACAGTTAGGATGATAAGTACGGATAGTATGTGGTTTCGAACACAGCCTAAGGTGTTCTTTACAAATTGCTGGATTCACCCGTATCCTTTCATAGGTGCCTAGATATGTACTCAACATAAAGCCCACTGGACATTTTTGTACAGTTGATATTTTGGAGTATTGCAGATTTGTTGCACAGATTGAATTTTTGACTCTGGTCTGAATTATTTGTTTGTGGGAATGTTGGTGCAAATCTATGGCAAAGGAGTGTTTTAATTATGTGCATCAAATGATATACTAATTGTACTCTGTGTAAACTGAGTAACTATCTGCCCATCTATTCATGAATCATGAGGACTATTGACTAAGGCTGACAAATTTTTAAAATAATTTTCTCTTCAACTATAATATTATACTGTATCTGTCTCAATGTCGTGTGTGTGTGTGTGTGTGTGTCGGGGGGGGGGGGTAATTGTTATAAAGAACAAAATAAAAAAAATAGTTGTTTTATTTCTCTTAATCTTTTAGTTACTCTACAACAAGAGAAGAAGTTACATCCA
The DNA here is from genome assembly GCF_018555375.3 of Anguilla rostrata. Taxonomy (NCBI): domain Eukaryota; kingdom Metazoa; phylum Chordata; class Actinopteri; order Anguilliformes; family Anguillidae; genus Anguilla; species Anguilla rostrata. Next base: position 53,615,616 of record NC_057940.1, on the reverse strand, counting down.
AGTGGTCAGATGTAATTAAGAACAGTGTACAGATTGCAACAGAACCCAAACAAACATACCTGCTGAAAGTCCAGGAATCTCTGAATGAAGAGGGAGTGGTCAGGAGATACACGTTTGGAAAAAAGGACCCCCAAATAAGGAACAGGACAATCATGATGGTGGGAGAAACAGGAACAGGGAAGTCTGCGCTCATCAATATGATGGTCAACTACATTCTGGGTGTAAAGTGGGAAGACAAGATCAGGTTTGAAATCATTCCAGATGAAAGCAAAAGGCATCAAATTGAATCTCAAGCCACTGTGATTACTGCCTATGAGATTTTTGGGCTGGAGGAACTGTCTGTTCCTTTTTCCCTCACAGTCATTGATACGCCAGGATATGGAGACACAAGAGGTCTGGATAAAGATAAAAACATTGCTCAGAATCTGTACACATTATTGGAATCTTTAAGTGAAATAGATGCAGTTTGCCTCGTGGTGAAGGCATCTCAACAGCGCCTAAGTCCCAGCCAGAAATACATCTTTGATGCCATTCTGTCTGTCTTTGGGAAGAACATGGAGAAAAACTTCATGATTCTCATCACCTTCTCAGACTGGATGCCACCTCCAGCTCTTAAGCTAGTTTCTGTGTCTGGTGCACCTTTCCTCAAAGATGAAAATAATGACCCTGTTCACTTCCTGTTCAACAACCTTCCTCCTCAGAAGTTTGCTAAGAAATACGAAGAAACATATAAAACAGCATGGGATAATGGAGCAGAGCACTTCAGAAAGTTTTTTCAGGCTTTAGATAAATTGGAACCGCAAAGCTTGAATATGACCAAAAAAGTCTTTAGGAAACGTTGTCGCCTGGAAGAGGATATCCGGAACTTGGCGAGTCAGATTAAAGAGGAGAAGGAGAAGGAGAAGCACAAGGCACTTGAGGAGCTGCAGAAAAGACTGGAAGAGCACAAAGAGGACATGATAAGTAACACCTATCAGAATACATGCGCAGCTGAGCAACATGCAACTTCCAGCACTGAGTCTGGGGCAAACCTCTTCATTTCATGGGTTTCCTGGATATTCCCCATCCCGTGTTTAATATACAGGGCAATTAGAAGATCAGTGGACAATCAACATGTAGACTTTCCCGAAACCAGCAGCTCCGAGGGTCACCAAGAAAAAGAAGACGAGCCACAATACGAAGAAAGAATAAGAGCATATGAGGACCAGAAAAGACTTAAAAAAGAGCTGATGGAGAGGTGTTACCGGTCCGTTCTCGAGCTTGAACAGCTTGCTCTGAAGTTTGATTCAGGTTCTACTCCTCAGAGCGTTCTCAGGCTGATTGAAATGCTGAGGGAGAACGAAGACACGGAGAAGGCGGAAAAGCTGCAGATGATGCTGAAGAAGACTGTGTGAGGAGATTAACACACACGGAGAGCACGCGTGTTCAGTGAAGCCTCTGTAGTTCTATGCGTTAAGTTTTCTGCAGACAGTAGTACCTGACACATCCACGCCTGCCTCCTGGCCGTTTCTGATCTGTCAGAAAAGTGTTTCTTTATTAGGGTGAGAATTTAACAGTGTAACAAAGCAATTGAAGACACCTGACTAATTAGAAACCTGATGAAACCATTAATTTTGTTCCGAACGTTATGGTTCCTTGAAATACGGAGCAGGGTTGGGGGGTGGGGGGGTCATTTATAAAAAGTAATGTTATTTCTGCATGGTGATACCAACATGTACTAAAATACCCTTTAATAAAAGTTGAAAACTATGCTTTAACCACTTTTGCATTGTTTGAGTGTAAATATAAAATTGTGGAGTACAAAGCCAAATCAAGAAAAATTGTCTTTGTCCCAAACATTATGGAGCTCACTGTATGTATGCTTTAGCTATTGACAAAGACTATTATTTGCTCAATGAAAATAGTTAAGAATACAAGCAATCATTTACTTTAATGCCTTTGTTTCTCAGCTATTTACTGTTTGATTTTCTAAGTGTTGTGTATTGCTGAACTTGTGCGATATGTGAATACCTTTCTATCTGGATAACATTTGACAACCCAACTAATGGACAATGTTTAAACAACTTGCATGTCCATGTGAAATAAGTTAGCGGAGTATCAAAGTGAATCTAATTGTAAAATGTAGAAGTGGAAACAAGGGTTTTGGGTTCCATCTTGGTCACCCTCCTTTGGTAAAATCTCACTGATTCCATCCTTTATACAGCTCTTCCCATCTTCACTGTAGATGTAACATCCCTCTCATTCTGACTGATGTTCCAGTTAGATCAGGGCTCCTACAAGAAGCACTGAACTTCACTATCTGCTGAAACGGCAAAATTCACTGTGGTGTGATGTTTTGCGTCCTGTGAAACCTGCACGTTTGTGGAGGCCGATGTATTAAAAGTTTAATGTTTTATGAGTGCTTTAATGAATTAGGGCAAGGCTTGAATTAAAATAATGAAGTTTATCTGTTGTCTTGTAGCCAACTTTACAGCCACTAGCTATATACTGACATCTAAAAGCTTGTGTTTTTACCACTGGCAAATTATAGAACTATAATATAAATGTAATAAATTCTTGTTTTTTTGTGCTAATCAGCACAGCATGGATCTTTGTTCTTTTACCATTTATATTTCCATTTATATTTGCAAACTCACGCATCCTGAAAGCACACTCCTCCTGCACAGTCCTTATAAAATGAAGAAAAAACACTAAATATATAATATAAATATATTGAACATGTAGAGAAATACATGGAAATATTGATGTTGTTACTATTTACCAGTAATATGAAGTTGGTTTCTGATATTCTTGTTATCCTTTTGAGACTGGATTGTGGCATTAGAGAGAGATACTGTTGCTTTATTAAACATTGAGCACCAAGAGTGTCCTGCCCCTGCCACAAAAATACTAGCCAACTTTTGTTATTATTTCCCAGTAATATAAACGTGTTCTATGGTTTCATGTTATCAGTTATCCTTTTAGTTCTCCCTTTGTGCTTGGCCCCCGAAATTGCTGCTTGCAGCTATATTTAGAGGGCCAAGCACCAAGCGTGCGTAGGACCCCTATTGTTTTTGCTATGATTATTCTTCTTCTTCTTGTATTTTTTCTTATGCTTCTCCCTACATTGTCACCCCTTTCCCATGCTCAAAAACTCATGAAATTTGGCAGGCATGTACGGTACAGCTGCCAATGTATTATGCATGACATGCATGCAACTGGAACTCTACACCTGCAAAATTGCAACATTGAAAAGATTATTACAGCCATGCCATTTGACGTACATCCACCAAACCACCTCATTTTGAACCAATAATATCTAATATCTGCCACATTGATTTTCTGCTATTTAGACTTCTTAAAAAAAACCAAACTGACACTCGACAGTGTGACACCCCTGGGAGGGGGCAGTCCCACAGAACACCGTTGGTTGTTGTATGGAGAGAGATAAAGTGCACCCACACAAACACAAAATAAAATAAACGGACACCTTCACCCTTCCCCCTCGCGGGTCCCAGGCAAAAACAATAAACTAAAACAAGCTAAAATAACAAAGACAAAATAAAGTAAAACAGAGCAACCACTTTCCTGTGCGCCGTCCGTATCTGGCCCACCTTCCCAGCCGGCTCCAGCTACTCCAACACCCCAGTAGAGGATTACTTGCTTTTTCTTTTCTCCTCAAACACAATTCCAGAATACAACGAAATGAAAATCACAGCTTTGCTCTCGGTGTGTGCTCCCAGCACACCTTTAAGCACCTGGGCTGAGCTTAAAATAAGACTTAAGACTTAAAATAATGTTTTGCTTTTTTTTACAGGTAAATAGGTACAGGTAAATAGGACTGTCACTGTCAGATGGGCTCTTTGGTTTGTCTTAGTAAGAGGTCCCCAGGGCAGAGTGTTGAACCTCGAAGCTTGGGGACACTGTTTTTGCCAATTTAAAAAAGCTTAAAAACAACTGAGAAAATAAGACTTGAAAAATACTAATTATTTATTTTAAAAGCACCAGCAGTACAAATGATAGTAGTGGCTCACCTTCCCTCTCCTTGCCTCTACTGACAGTCTCTTAAATAGGCTGAGCCAATCAGTTGCACCTGGGTTTAAATTACAAATTATTTAACAAATTAAATCAATTAACAATTAAATACAATAAATTAGCCAACACCTGAACTGGTGAAGGGCCACTCCTTAACAGCCAACCAGACCAATGTTGAAGAGTTTGCCGATGATCACAAGCCACCATCAGGGTCATTTTGTTCTTTATAAATATCAATTATAACAGATATATAAGCACAGTTTCCATGTGTTTGCCCTGCTTTCTTAAGTGGTATGGCGCGTAACGCCCTTGCTTGTGCCATGCTTGTGATGAGAGAACATACAAGCAAATGTGACTATTTTAGGAGCACCAGGGTTTTCTAACGGGAAGTGCCATACGATCAAGGCCGAAGACTGCAATGTTACTAGTCTCTCTGGACTTGCCTGTAAGCACAAGCATCCCCCTGAAATTCCTTAACCTCAGGAGAGGTGAATTTATGACTTTATGCACAGATATATTGTTTGAAAATTTATGTTTTTAATTTTTCACTCAATTCTGAAGAAACCTTTCTTTCTGTGAAGCCATTTATAAGCTTGGTGATATCCGCATAAACTGCAATACTTTGAAGCTTTTTGGCATTATAAAATATATTTGCAACTTTGCTTTTTTAATGTCATGTTATAGCGAATAATGTAACATTTAATATATTGATTTCTTTCCTTCATTCTTTGTTCTAATTCGTAAAAAACGTGCTTGTATGCTGCTGGATCAACAGTTCTGGCTTGGAAATCATAATAAATCGCGGTGTCCTTAGTTATATATTTAGTGTTTTTTCTCCATTTTATAAGGACTGTGCAGGAGGAGTGTGGTTACAGGATGTGTGAGTTGTGTATTGTTGATTAACAGTTTTCCCCTTGCAAATATCGACAAAAAAAGAAGAAAAAATAAGGAAGATCAATGCGATGCTGATTAGTTCACATTACAGCAATTTATTATATTTGAGGAAGCAGGTTGGATATTTAAGACACAAGGTTAGTATGGCGTGACCATTAATGTGGGAGACAATGAAACAATGAAATGGCTTCAAGATAAAGAACACATCAGTACAAATAAAGCAAACGCACACAAATCTAATCTGAACCTCTTATTTCATGCAAATATCTTCACAACTGAATGGGCTTCACAGAACACGAAACATTACCCCACAGTGAATTTAGTAGTTACAGCAGATGGTGAAGTTCAGTGCTTCTTGTAGGAGCCCCAAACTAACTGGAACATCAGTCAGAATCAGAACACATCTTTCAATTGCAGATGTAATCCCATGAATGCAAGCATGGTCCTTTTGTGCTGTTGTTATTTGTGGTGCAGATAAATAGAAAGGTATACACATGTTAAACAAGTTCTGCACTACATATAACTTCATATGTATACATATACATATAACATATAACTAGACAGTTCATATAAAACAGATTCAAACAGTAAATAGCAGGGGGAAAAAAAGTAAATTGTCATATTCATAACTTTATTCATTGAACAAATAATGGTCTTTGTCACTAGCTAAAGATGATTTCCCCCTCCCACCAGAGCAGTTAAAGTCTAAAGGCTCGTTTTTACCTATACACATACACAATACTCTGAATAATCTGGGCCTGTGCAATTCTGTTTTATAATGTGTGCAGAATGCCATTTGTCTTATACCACCCAGTTTTCTGAGGTTCACAAGGTTTCCATGGATTCAGTATGTCAGATCTTCAGTCCCAAGTTTAAAGATGAGATAAATTCAGTCAACCAACAAACTGCTTGTTATGGAAGCAGTAATTTAATTTTAACTGCCGACTCTCTCTGATTTTTTATAAATTCATCCTGTCTGATCTGCACTCATAGTTTTGATCTGAATCGACCTTAAAGCAGTAAACAGGAGAACTGCATTTCAAACACAGTTTAAAAAAGTTATATCTACCTGCAATGAAGGCTGACAGTACAAGAGATACTGGAACAGTAAAATACTTCCCCGGACGTTCTCACTCCCAACTACAGTTCTCACTAGATTCTTACTTCACATTACATGCGTTTCAGAAATATAAAACTACACTACACACTAAATACAAACTTCTATTCGTGGATATTTGTTCAAATGATAAAACATACCAGCTAGTAAATAAAGATCCACTTCAAGACAATTCAAAAATAAAAAATTCCAGTCACGTCGTTATGTTGAGCCTAAGAGTCTTTTCAATAGTTTCTGTGGAGAAATGGACAGGTTCTGCCACTAGAGGTAAAGTTACAATCCTGACTGAATACACCTTTGACAGTTTATTTTGGTAGCTGTCGTCTACTGTTGCTATTGCCTGTTTCACATTATGGACAACGAGAAGTCCTTGGTAAATAAGTGTAACTGTTTGCTCTGAAATAATTTTGGCCCTACAACATCTACATGGAAAGCAGAAGAGCGCGCTCTATAGCCGCGTATAGTGTAGCTTCACCGTCAGGCCTAAAGAGGGAGCCCTTTCCTGCATAGCTGCTGGTGCGGCTGTGGCTGGTTCGGCGTTGTTGGAGACTTCTTACTCTGCCTTTGCCTGTGATTTTTGGTTTCCAGGTTTAATATTTCTTGAGGCTTTCTGTTGTTTTCAGTCCCAGTTATGTGATTCATGAGCTCATCAAAAAATGTAGCATGGCTCATTCATATGGTTGAGCTAAATAGAGTAGAAGCCCAGGCAGGCTACAGCTCTACTTGTCCACTACTGTCCTAGAAATAGGCTACCATCTCACTGACTTATATTTTCCCCATGCAGTTTTTAACGTGACACACGTTATATGTATATTTCACGAATCCATATTAGATGGCAGCTCCAGGTCTTTGGCTAAAATATTTTTGAAAACATGGTGAACAGTTAGAATTCCTAGGTCTTTGATTAACTGAACTAACGAGTTGATCACATTGCCAGGCACGTCGCACCCGCACTTTCACAGAAACATGACTCCACCCCCCCCCCCCCCACTTTTTTCTGAGATAGTCATTGATGAAACAAAACTAAAATCTGTACCAGCTTGCCAGAGCTAGGTAGGCTAGCCATGGTTAGCTCACACATTAGCAATAAACGTCCCGTATAACTGGAGAGACAGTTCTCCTAAATTAGTTTAGACGAAAAAACATTCTATTTGCATTGCAAAATTGTGCACATTTCAATCAACATTAGTGTATTAAAAACTGGATAAACGTACACACTCCGAAAATGTTCATCATGGCAAAGATCTGGAATATCTTACGCAGATTTTGTCATTTGAACGAGCACAGGATAGAGGGTATTTTTGAGTTTATAATTTATTTTGAATTTATTTTATCTTCAGAACATGGTGTGATGAAGGAAACTGTGTTTATCTACAATTGAATTATTCATGTCATGGTTCTGTGTTTCTGTTTTTGTTTTTCCTTTTTTGGCTGCCAGATAGTGGCACTTCAGTTTTGTGTTTCAGCTCGTTCTCCCTCATTGGTTTCCCCTCTATTTAATTGTTTTATTGTTTTCAATTATTCAACTGTTCAATTGTTTTTGTTCATGTCTTGTTATCCCTTCCCTCTTTGGATTGATAGTTCTTTGAGTTCACCTGTGTCTGATAATTTGCCCTGTCTATTTAAGTTCTTTGTTTCCCTGACTTGGGTGCTGGTTCCTTGTGAGTGTTTTTGTTTGTGTTTGTGTTTGTGCCTGCATTTCTGTTTGTGTTTCTGACTGTGTTTCTGTCTGTGAGTTTCACCTGTGTGTTCCTGCCTGCGTTCCTGCCTGTTTTCTGCCTTCCTGAGTTCTGCCCTGCCCTAGTTCCGTTCTGTGTTTTTTTTTTTTGGGGGGGGGGGGGGGGATTTTTGGATTTTATTCTGTTTTCTGTTTTTTGAAGGATTTCTTTGTGTTTTTTCGAGAGTTGCCCTGTGTGGCCTCCTTTTGGTTTTCTGCCTTTGCTCCTGTTGAAATTAAAGTCTTTATGTGCATTTCCCTTTTTGACGCCTGAGTTTTTTTACTCTCTGCATTTGGGTCCATTTCCCAGAAAATCGTGACAATTCAGATCATGGGCAGAATTGTTAATCAAGGAAAATATTAGTCTTGACATTCAATCAATCAGGGGAAGTTTTCTGCCTCCTCGATTTTCAGCTCAGCAGTCACCACTGTGCCTTAAGTTAAACTAGTCCGTACCAGTCAGTTAAATAATGTGTGTAATAGAACACACCTTGCCACGCCATTATAAAAACTGATGTCCCCCTTACATTACTTTTGTAGCAGTAAGATTACATTTATTATATGGTGAGTTTTTCCCTATATCCTCATGCTAAAATCAACTGTAAATCCACATTTTAAATCTGATATTTAAAAAGAAATTCTTCCCAGGGGGCATGCCCCCGGACCCCTCTAAGGGGTTCGCATCTTTGTCACCTACGAAAGTAGCCGCAACCATCTAGACAATAGTATGAGACTACATTTTTTGGCAGGTTTAGCATTGCTGAACAGCTAGATGAAGGCTACAGGATTGGCATTAGAAGGCACAACGACAAGGTAACAAAATCAACACATTCTGTCCAGAATAATAGACTGTGTGAAATTTTGTGGAACCTTTGAGTTGGCTTTGCGTGGCCACGATGAAAGTGAGAGCTCCGATAATCCCGGGATATTCCGTGGGTTGCTGAATTTTGTTGTCTCCTTTAAACTTCAGCATTCACATATTCACATTTTGTCCAGCAGAAGGCTCTATAAATGACCTTGGAGTTAGCTAATATTTTCCTACTCTTTTTATGACTTCATAGAACAGTGGCAGTTAATATGACTTTAGTAGTTCCATATTTAGAAATTGAGCTGTTGCCTGTTGGTAACTTTAGGTGATGTAGGTGAAATGGGCATTTTGTCATCTCTATCTACATATTTTATATTATTAAGGAGGGCAAAATATGTTCAAGTAGTGGTACTGGCCAGTGTTTAGGCAACATTACAGTGTGTTGTGTTGTTTTAGATTTATTTATTTTTTATTTTTGTGCTGAGCTATGAAGTGCTGCTTCAGTTTGTTTGTCCCCCCCAAAAACTGCGCCCCCCCCAAAAAATTTTTTATCACCAGCCGCCACTGATTGGTAGCGTTTATCTTTTAGGTGTAAATGCTTTCTGTGCATGTAGTTGTTTGAGCAGTATGTTTGTTTTGCTTGAAGGTTTATGTTGAGTAGTCGGCGGATGCTTGAATAGACCGCCGTTCCTTCCTTCTGTTTTGTTAGTTTGTATGTTGCAAACTAGCTAGCCAGCTACCGCGAGTGAGCATGCTTCCGATCATACTATATGGCCTTATTTTGATAAGTAGTGCACAAAGCTGGTTAGCTAGCTCGAGCATTTCTTTTTTGTTTATCTGTTTGTTGTTTTCACGTCAAACCCGATCTCCCCGCTCTCGCTTGGTCAGCTAACCCAGCTGTGCTTGTCTTCGTGCTTTGCCTGCCATTAATTTGAGGGGCATGCCTGTCTGCATGCTGTTGGTTTGCTTTACGCTCCGTCTGGGTTGCGGTGCCTAACTAATGCGTTTGGCTTTAACTATTTTCTCCTACTTGGCTCTGTGAAGTGTGCATTGTGATTTTTGATGCCAATTGCAGTGTACCTTATTGAAGTGTGATTCAGATATATATTCCCTTCTCTAAGCCGTCAGAAAACCGAGTAGGCTAAAGCACAAGCAAGCTTGGTAGTCTGTTACCAGTAATTGGGGGAAATGTTAAATGTCGTATGTTATTGCCCGCAAAACATTTTAATGAATTAGAAAAAAATAAAGCTAGTATTTCCCTATTTCCTTCCATAACATATGAAACCGGTATAAATAAAAAGGACCTGTTTTTTCTCTTTTACTCAAGACTCCGGTCTTATTTGTAGGAGGTAGCATATGCTAACGGTCATTTCCCGAATATTACGGTTTTATTTCTCCTGGAGGAAGAGTTTTGGTCTTATGTGAAAAAAAAAAAAAAAACAAAACAAACAAACAACCAAAAAAAAAAAAACTACAGCAAATGAGAGGAAGGAACAGGTGATGGATCAGTTGAAAGGGAGGAGTCAGTAGCTGGGTTCATACTTGGCAGCCAGGCTCAATCTGAAAACGTCACTGTTTGTGTACTCGGCATGCCATTGTAAACACCGAAGGGAGTGTGGTTTACCTGTTTACACATTCATATGAAGAATGGCTACTGCGTATATTATCAGCAAGGTGTTTTCTTCAGTGGGAAAAGAAGTTCTTCAAAGAATTGGGATTTGGAGTTTCTGACTATTTGGCCATTTTGTACAGGAAACCTAGAAGGTCAAAGTAAAGTAACGCTAAATTCTTTTCTTTTTTTTAAGTCAGCAAACCAACTGGCATAAGACAGAGCACAAAATAACTAAAACGGATTTCTATTAAAGGAAACTAATGTTCACAATTGTATGTCTTGACATTATTAGAGATAAAAATGTGATTCTGGGGTGCTGATTAGTTCAAATAACAACTATTTATTATATTTGAGGAAGCAGGAATATTTTAGGCGCTGGTCAGTATGGCATGACCATCAATGTGGGAGGATATTACACAATGGCTTCAGGATAAAGAACACATGAGCACTCAGTCAAATAAAGCAAATGCACACAAATCTTATCTGAACCCTTTATTTCAAGCATAGATCTTCACAAACTTACGGGTTTCACAAAACGCAAAATATTACACCGCAGTGCATTTGACATTTTCAGCACAAAGTGAAATTCAGTGCTTCTTGTAGGAGCCCTGATCTAACTGGAACATCAGTCAGAATGAGAGGGATGTTACATCTACAGTGAAGATGGGAAGAGCTTCAGAAAGGATGGAATCAGTGAGATTATACAAAAGGATGGTGACCAAGATGGCACCCAAACCCCTTGTTTCCACTTCTACATTTTACAATTAGATTCACTTTGATACTCCTCATTGGCTGTTGTTTTCAGTTTGATTCTTCTGGTTCCAGAACATCGGCTGCATCAACCTCCCCGTGGTCCATTGGTCCTGTTATTCATTGTCCAGATATGAAGAAAGGTATTCTCATGTTGCACAATTTCAGCAATATACATCACGTACAGTCCTATGAAAGCAAATTAAACAGTAAATGGCAAAAAAAGGGATTAAGTAAAAGATTGGTTATATTCATAACTATATTCATTAAGAAAACAATGGTTTTTATCACTTGCTAAAGCAGAGCATATATATTTTCCCCCTCCCACCAAAGCAGTTCATGTCAAAAGGCTCTCTTTAATCTATACACAGCTCCACCTAGGGATCTGGGCCTGCGCAATTCTTGATTACCCATGCAACATCAGGATCATGGGATCTGGGGAAACACTAAGCACTCCATAGTACATTAAAAAACAAAAGACCATTGCACAAACCAGTTCAAAAATCAATAGGGTTGCAGGATGTTTTCAGAATAAATGTCATTTGCCTTGGACAACCAAGTTTTTTATTAGAAAGTGTGCTGATGGCCACTTGAGGTCTCTGAATGTTACAAGTTTACAGGTCAAATCTTGAGACCTGAATTGGAAGATGAGACGGAATCGGTCAACCAATTAACTGGCTGCTATAGAAACAGTAAATTGATTTAACTTCACACCCTTTCTATGATGTTAAATAATGTATAAATTAATCTTGTCTGATCTGCCCTCATAGTTTTGATCTGAACTGGCCTTAAAAGCAATAAACAGAGGAGAACTGGATTTCAAACAAAGTAAACAAAGTTATATTAACCTGCAATGAAGGCTGACCGTATACGAGATTGGAAACAGTGAAGAACTACCCCAGCAGTTCTTCCCCCCAAGTACAGTTTTTGCAAGATTCTTGATATTATTTGTCCAGTTTTATTTAATGGAGTACAGGGCTTCATGTATTTCACAAATCCAAAACTACATTACACACTAAATCAACTTCTAAAAAAGCTATTCATGGATGCAATTTTTTAAATAATAAAACACACCAGTTAGTAAATAAAAATCAACTCAAAACCAATCCAATATAAAAAACTAAAACAAGTTGTAGTATTTTACCACTCAAGCATACTGTCATATTTTCCTTCTTGTCAAACACTTGCTTTCTGGATTTAATTGTGATTACTTCTCCAAACACCTAATATATTGTTCTGCTGAGCCTGGGAGTGTCTCTTCAGCAGTTTCTATGGAGACAATAGGTTCCACCACTAGAGGTGGACATAAGTGAAGCTATAATCCTGACTGAATATACCTTTGTTTACTTTGTTTGCTCAACCATATAATTCTGACCATACAACTCTGAAAGGCAGAAGCGCATGCAACTTAGCACACGTCTTCCCCGTGTCTGTTAATCTCCTCACATTCCAGCATCTTCTGCAGTGTTTCCACCTTCTCCATGTCTTTGTTCTCCTTCAGAATTTCAATCAGGCTGCGAATACTCTGAAGAGTAGAATCTGAATTAAACTTCAGAGCAAGGTCTCTAAGCTGGAGAATGGACTTATAAGACTTCTCGATCAGTTTGCTCATTTCAGCCTCACTGTCCTTCACTTCTTGCTGAAGTTTGGACATCACTTCCTTCGCTGAGAGTATTTTGCCTTCAGTATCTTTTTTCAGGTCCTCATAAGTTCCAGTTTTTTCTTCTTTTACTGCCTTATATATTTCATTGCCTTTTTTGTGGTCCGTGTAGCTGCATTTTCCAGGACAGACGGTACATTTGCTGTTCTCCATCACAGAACACCATCGTAGGTTAGTTACCCACCAGCATCCTGGATAGTGGCAGTTTACCTCACACACGGTGCAGCAAGTTGCTTTGCTCTTAACTTTGACCTTCTTCATGACGACTACATTGTATTTATATGTAAAGTTGTTACTTTTCCTGATGTCCTCTTTGTGCTTTTCCAGAGTTTTCTGTTTGTCCTCAAGTGCCTTCTGTTTCATGTACCCTACCTCGATCTGCTCATCCAAGCTCTGAATACAAGCTTCCAGTCTCCGGCGTTCTCTCAAGACATTTTCAGTCATCCTCAAGCTTTGAGTTTCCATTCCATCCAAAGTCTGGAAGAACTCCCTCATGCTCTCAATTCCGCTATCCCACTGCAATTTAAATGATTTTTCATATTTCTTTTTATAATTCTTAAGAGAAAACTTGTTGTTGAACAGGAAGTGAACAGGTTCACCATCTTCGTTTTTGCGGAAAGGTACGCCAGACTTAATAACTGCATGAAGAGCTTCTGAAGGTGGCATCCAGTCTGAGAAGGTGATGAGAGTCAGGAAGTTTTCCTCCATGTTCTTCCCAAAGAGGGACAGGATGGCATTATAGATGTACTTCCGGCTGGGACTGAGGCGATTTTCAGATGCCTTTACCACAAGGCAAGCTGCATCTATTTGTTGAACACCACTTACAGATTTCAATAATGTGTACAGATTCTGAGCAATGTTTTTATCTTTATCCAGACCTCTTGTGTCTCCATATCCTGGTGTATCAATGACTGTGAGGGAAAAAGGAACAGGCTGTTCCTCCAGCCCATAAATCTCATAGGCAGTAATCGCAGTGGTCTGAGATTCAGTTTGGTCACTTTCACCTTCAACCGGGATGATTTCAAACCTGATCTTGTCTTCCCACTTTACCCCCAGCATGTAGTTGACCATCATATTGATGAGTGAAGACTTTCCTGTTCCTGTTTCTCCTACGATCAGGATTGTCCTGTTTCTTTTTTGAGGGTCCTTTTGTCCAAATGTGTATCTTCTGACCGTTCTTTCATTATTCAGATATTCCTGGACTGTGTTCAGCAGGTATGTTTGTATGGGGTTTGTTACAATCACTTTGCTGTTCTTAATTACATCTGACCACTTTGACGTAGCTTCTTGTCTTGTCCTAGAGTAACTAAAATAATAAGAGAAAAGAACAACTTATGTGCTTTCATTTTGGTATTTATTGTAATTTCTACACACACACACACACACACACACACACACACACACACACACACACACGCACACACAAACATTTTGTCCAGGATGTTGAGATAGACACTGTAGCATCTTAGAATTGAAGAAATAATTATTATAAATACATTTTCAGCCTTAGTGAATACTCTTCATGAATCCAGTTTAAAAAGTACAGACAGCAATTCAGAGTACAATAAATAATTTATGACACATAATTAAAATACTACTTCCATAGATCTGTGCCATCACACACCCTCAAACAAATTATTTAGAACGGAGACAAAAATATAATCAGCAACAAATCTGCCACCTGCAATACTCCATCTATCCATTATCTATACCCACTTATCCTGGGCAGGGTCAGTGAGAGTGATAGGCTCCAGGTGTGAGGGAGTGGGGAATTTCGGAGACCAAACGCGACTGAGCAGGAACTCTTTAAGATATCCACCTGGGCGGAATAACCACTAAATCTCGTGAGAGACAAAGGGACAGGGGAAAAATAAACAAAAAGAAAAACAATACTCCTAGGGGAGACTATCCCAAAGAAAAAGCTTTAGTGACCCGAGTACAGGGTGAAGAAACTAAGGCTTATGGATTATTGTGAAATAACAACCAAAACAAGTCTGAAAAAATTGAAACAGCCCTCACACAGCAGACTGCCAAAAGAACCACTAGAGAGTTGTAGAAAAGAAAAAGGATAGTAGTGCTTTGTAGCCTATTGGAGCCTACAATCCAATAACCTCTAAGTTCAGTTCTGCAGTAACTCTTTGGGTAAAACAAAGGACGCAGAAGAAGAACTGATCTAGTACTGAACAATACACTATACCTCTTACCAAACAGACAAAGTTACCGGCTTTCGTGTAACGCAAGTGACACTAAAGCAAAGCTATTCGGTTTACTAGGGGTTTAAATAGACGCCACCAGGTGCAAATCGTAAAAAGATATTTGCAGGGGTATAATACAATCAAGGAAATGAAGACACCTAAAAGGCCGTAATAACTGAAGAAAAGGCTCAGAGAAAACCCAATGGCCATAGTAAACGAAAGAATGACACAGGGTGGAAAAGAAATGGTGTAAACACCCCAAAACCATGACACCAGGACCCTCTTACATTGGGCAAGAGGCAGGCCTGGACAGGCCGCCAATCTATCGCAGGGCTCACACACTCACCCTTCACTTACACACTCATACCTTTGGCCAATTTAGAGTCTCCAATTAGCCTACCCACATGTCTTTGGACTCTTCCTGCTCTCAACGAAGGCGGACGCTTTTTCCTCTGCTCCCTCCCTGCCCTTATCTGCCCCTGCTTGCTGCTCTCTTGTCTTGTGCTGCATCTGTTTGAACTATCCGGAGCCTCTCTCTGCATTTCTCTCCGAAACCTAAAAGCATGGATCTGATCAACTGGTCTCTCAACGCAATTGATAGTATTTTCTTGACGAGAAGAACGGGTCAGGGAGAGCCCTCTTGCCCTGACGGAACGTTTGCAGCCGGATACACGATGGACTCCTGGAACGAGTGGAGGGTCGTGTGCCTGTCGATCCTTTCCGTTGAGGATGTTGAAGACGTTTACTTGATTGGAATTATGATAACAGGCTTTCTGCTGTTTGGAGCTGGCAGCATCCTGATTTATCGCAAAATGCCGAAGGCGTTGGCAGCACTAATTGGGAAGCTGCCCGCCATTGAGGGAACGGGCAGGGCTGTCAACACTCAGACTCAAGCGATTTGTGAGCTCAATCGCAAACTGGATGCGATTGGATCGCAAATTCGCATGACGGATACCAACTTGGAGAAGTTGTCGGTTCGGCTCACTGAAATGGGCCACTAATTCGGATGATTGGAACAACGCTGAGAGAACCACAGGACTAAAGGTAGACGAAAAATGCAGAAGTCTGCCTGAACCCAAAACAATCCTTATCCTCATTGGCTCCCCCACATCGGCCTTGGAAGGCTGATATCTCTCCACTCTCCTGGATTGTTATGCAGCCAGATGCTCGGCCCTACCCCCACCTCCCTGCTCCTATGGAACTTTGTCTCTGGATCAGGACTCTTCGAGGTTATCTCCACGGCAACGGCCGTGTCCTCGTCATCAGTATCAGACGGCAGAGACAATGTTGAGACTGTGGTGGAGATGAAGTCCATGGACTTACACACACACGCACATGAAGATAACACACACACCACCTCCTACTCAACGCCTTCTTGGCTCCCACCCCCCCTCCCTCCCCCGTTACAGTGCAGTCTGCTGAGGGTTGATGCGCTGCGCCTGAGCGGCTGCGCGCTCCCCCCAGTGTCTGTGCTGAGACACTTCCCCTCCCCGACACCCTACCCCCTACCACATGTGCAAGTCTTCGAGTTTTTGTTGTAATGTTTGTAATGTTTGTAATGTTTTTATGATGTTGCTATGTGCTGAGGTTTTTCTTCGTTTCAATGAAGCGAGTGCCCTCTCGTTTCATTGAAAGGACTGTTTTTCTTCCTCCTCCTTCCTCCTGTTCTCTCATTTCTCATCTAATAAGTTGGCGCCGCAGATGGCTGCCTCGGTGTGTTGACCAAAGCAAATTCCTCGTATGTGTAAATGTACTTGGCAATAAATTCGATTCTGATTCTGATTCTGATTCTGAAACCGGAGTACCTGGAGGAAAGCCACGCGGACACGGGGAGAACATGCAAACTCCATACAGAAGGCCCACTCCGGATTCAAACCCAGGACCTTTTTGCCATGAGGCGACAGTGCAAAATACCAATATTACAGTGACCAACTGCTGCATGCAAACCATTTGTTCCCAGTGTAAGCTGCAGTTAGCTCTTCTTACCTTGTGTCATATTGTGCCATTGTTGAGTTCTCAGGTACCAGTTCTCTTGTAAGCAAAGAAAAAAAAAACAATCATTGAATCTTTGCCAACCATGAAACACGCTTGCATGTGCACAAGAGGGACTGTCTCAGCACCTGAAAAAGAGAAATATTCATTTATTTTGACATAGAAAATTGAAGTGTTCTTGTAAAAATGTAGTCTCTTGGAAACCGGTGTACTGCATGTCGGTTCAGTCGTAAGGAGATAAACTTCTTCAAAAACCACCCAGCTACAAATGTATGCAAATTACAAACTGAAGGTAGATCTGCTTGTCTTGATGTTATCTTCACTGACATTGTGAAGCAGACAATCTGGTGAAGAATTGCATATAAATGAAGAGAAATCGGACAAAGCCATGTTCTCACCTGTGTTTCTCAGATCATCTACAGCCCCAAAAAGGGCATCTTCCTGAGCCTCTTAACCTTTATAGTCTAAGCACGATTGGATGTATTTTTATACTGGTCTTAAGAAACGTGTTCTAATTGGTCATAATCTCCTGTTTGTTAACCAACTGACTTTTAAAGAATACATTATTAACACTCACATCCTCACATATTCTTTGATAAGAGGCTCTAGGGGCATATTTTGTCAAAAACACTTCCACTTATATTTTGAGTCACAGCAAGGAGAAAAACAACATGGACACAAACAGGAGAGCAGAATTAAAGCGAAACCCAGAGGAGGATCTGGAAAACACCCAGCAGTGCAAATGCAGCCTAGAGACAGTGTGACAGGACCAGGGAAGGGAGGCAGACATTGTCTCATGATGGTATGATGAAACAAAACCCACAATGTCAGGTGAGGTGAATTTAAACAAAACTTGCACTTTTTATCTTCTTGTAAGTAATGAGTCCAGGTACTTGTAGTTCTATTTTAACTTTGCCTAAAGCTTAATTGCAATAGATTTCAGTAACATGATGGACATGGACAGATAACACATTTGTTATGTTTAATCCACAAACAAAACATTTCAAGCCCTTATTTAAGTACTCAGGGTACAAACCAATATCATTACAGCTATATAGGTACAATACTGCTTTTTATTTTCCTTCACATTTAAAAACAATGATTTCTGAGCAGAGCCACACAGGCAATCATTTAAATGGAGGTGGGGGGGGGGGGGGGGGGAAGGGGGGGGATTCTAAAAGACAGCAGGACGTGCACTAATATAGGTATATGAGAAGAAAACAAACAACAACAAAAAATACCTCAACTCTCAAAAAAAAAAAAAAGAGTAACCTTTGTTCATATTGCATGTCCCCCACACACACCCTCTGCCTCTCCTGCGTAAGGAAGTGAGGAAACAAAGAACACTGAAGTGTTCTGATGTACAGTACAAATGTAGTCTCTCAGAGACCCGTGTAATCGCAGGTTCAGTCCTCATGAGATAAACTCCTTCAAATACCACCCGGCTACGAATGTACGCAAATGACAAACTCCCAAGTGAGTATAAATAAGCTTGTTTTGAAGTTAACTTCACTGACATTGTGAAGCAAACGATCGGTACTACAGATCCAAAGATCCAAACAGCCTAAAACTCCAGCATGCATCAAGAATGAAGAGAAACCACACAAAGCCGCTCTCTCACCTGTGTTTGTCGGATCGTCTGCAGACCCAGGAGGTGTGTCTTGCTGTGACTCTTAACTCATATAGTCTGAGCAGGGCGGGATGTCCTTCTGCCTCGGGGTAAAGAAATGTATTCTAATTGGCCATAATCGCATATGCTGATGGTTTTTTAACCAATTGCTTACCATTTTAAAGAATAAATTAATAACCCCCTGCATTCTTTCTTTCTTTGGAGAAGAGGCAGAAGGGGCATGATCATATTTATTCTGTCAGAAACACTTTCACTTTCATTTTGAGTCACAGCTAGCTAGAGGAAAAACATGAACCCACAAAAAGAGCAAAAGAAAAGCAGGAGCCATCAAAGGAATTGCATCGTGGCAGAGTGCACTGCACAGTGAATAAGTATTATGCCAGCTGTGCATGATGTTTAAAAAACTCAATTTTCTACTTTTTGTAACTGATTTACATGGTACAACAGGCCAGTGTCCTTTAGTCCAGGGTTCTTGTAGTTCTATTTTAGCTTTGCCTTCAGATTAAATTCAATGGGATTCAGTACATTGATGGAAATAGACAGATAGTACTTACATATTTATGTTTACTGCACAAACAAAAAACCTTAGGCCATATGGTCCACCTGATACAAACCAATATCATTACAGCTATGTAGGTTCAATACTCTTTTGTAATATGCATCTATCTACATCAGCCGATAAACCAACAATTTTCTCAATCAACCGTCGGCCAATCAAACAACCGATGGTCAACTCCAATGTCCTGTCAATCAAAAGAGAAAAGTCTATTGCTTATTTGTGATCCAAGAACTGGTTCTCATTCGCCTGTCAGGTATAAAATAATTGTGCTTTGCTTTTCACATTCAGTATTTCCCCTATACTTGCTGCCAGGCCAACAAACTCATTTTTTGAAATGCCAAAAAATGACATTTAGAAATAAAGAATCATTTGTCCTTTGGAGTGTCTGCAGGGCGCGGTTATTCTGTTATTCTCTAGAGCATCTCAAAGTTAAAGTAAGTTTATGATATTTAACCTAACATTTTCTTGTGGAACCGCAATGCCACCGTATGTCTCTGATTTGCGCTGTCAATCCAAGATAATATTATTGCATCAACTCTATTTAAAATTAAAGCCACAAGCGGCGTTGGGAGGGGTCCAAGCATCGGCACAAGTGCGCCCCCTATGCAGTGATTTTTAAATGGTTTTGTCCTCATGATCATATACCTATAGGCATCACAAAATATATTTCACAAACGCATTGTCCAACACAATATATGACCACTCAGTCTCAAAAGGGACATCTCTACGCGTAAAACCAATGGTAAGATTGTATATTTATTCAATGTTTAGTCCCAGATATTGACTGTAGAATGACATGGTATTATTTTTTAAAAACCTTGCCTCGTTTATTTCGTTATTCAGTGAGCAGTAGGTCTCTAGGGCATCAGAAATGGCCCTGTGTGTGTGTGTGTGTGTGTGTGCGGGTGGGCGTGTGTTTGTGTGTGTGTGTTTGTGTGTGGCAATCACTGAATTAAAAACTGAAAACACATAACTTGTTTTATTTCTCTTATTTTAGTTGCTCTATGACTACACAAGAAGCTACATCTAAGTGGTCAAATGTAATTAAGAACAGTGTACAGATTGCAACTGAACCCATAAGAAAATACCTGCTGAACACAGTCCAGGAACATCTGAATGAAGATGGAACCGTCAGGAGATACACATTTGGAAAAAAGGACTCCCAAAAAAGGAAATGGGCAGTCCTAATCATGGGAGAAACAGGAACAGGACAGTCTTCACTCATCAATATGATGGTCAACTACATGCTGGGGGTAAAGTGGGAAGACAAAATCAGGTTTGAAATCATTCCAGATGAAGGCACAAGACCCCAAACTGTATCTCAAACCAGTCCGGTTTTCTCATGGTATCAAGGGCAGTGGCTCTAAAGGTAGGCCCTTAAATACAGCCACACGTGCCAATTAAATCCCAATTAACTCCTAATTATGACAATTGGTCAACCAGAAGCTTCTAAAAAGTCATTACATCAATTTCTGGAATCTTCCAGACTGTTTAAAGAGACAGAAAACTTGGTGTATGTAAACTTTTGATCCACTGGAATTCTGATATAGTGAATTAAAGCTGAAATAAATTTGTCTTTAAAATGACCTCTGATGTGAACAAAGTAAATGCTGTAATTGACTAGCTAAAATAAATGTATGATAACATGAAATGTGCAGAGTATTGAAAAATTGAGTTTGAATTTCTTTAGTCTAGGTGAATGTAAACCTTTGGTCTCAACTATGTATTCAATTGATCCATCACCTGTTCTTTCTTCTCCATTCCAGTCAGATGCTTATTATGAAACACTGATAGGAGCGTGCTTCACTGAGAAATATCAAGAACCTACAGGAGTGTTATACAATTCTACCATCATCTAAAGCTAAATCATTTTGAACACTCAGTCACATGACCAGTGCAGTCTGAGGAATAGCATACTCCAGTAAGTTTGTCTTGTTTTGTGAGGGCGTTGTGCTGTCTAAGAAGTTAAATGATTTTAAACATTCAGCTACATGACCAGTGCAGTCTCAGGAATAGTTTACTCCAGTGTGTTGAGGGTGTTTTGTTGTCCTCCTGAGCCTGGAGCCTAACCTGGCCCTCAGGCCACAGTGGAGTAGATCACATGATGTCTCTCCCCTTGCGTGCGGGGCCTCTCCCTTCAGTTTTTTGTTTCACCTGAGCATTAAGACAGCGTGGTTCTACTCATCAAGGTCTAGATTGAAGAGCGTGATAAATAAATCAGTTGAATCATGTTTTGTAGGGTTGGGCTAAAACAGAAACCTACACCGAGACTGGCACTTTTCTGATAAGATTGGACACCCCTGATGAAGACCATATATTCAAAACAGAGGTGCCCACGTAAGCCCTGCATGATACTGTATCAGCCTGCTGTTGTTTGTTATTTTGGCAGCAATTTTATATCAGATGTGGAAGTATGGGTTTTCTTCATTCTTTTAATGTTTTTACATTTCTTCTTATTAAAGATTGTACTGATCAAGAATATATTTAAATGTATGTGATTATGGGATGATCTCTGAAGAACAATAGGTATTCTGTGTTATGTCTATTGTAACTAAGGAAAGACAGTGGTCTCCTGTACACTGATGCATACTACCTAGAGAATCTTTGAACCCCAGTTGCAGGAGGGAAAATTGTAAACATTTACTTAGTGGAATTTTGTTAGTAACTTCTGTTGGGAAACAGTCTTGTGCAGAAGACCTTTGAGTTGTAAGAGAAGAGAAAGGATACTGATCTAGAAAGAATGATGGCTATATCTAGTAAATGTATAGATTATATTCTATTAAAATGAATGAATGAAAATCAAAGTAATCATGGAAACAGTAATGATATAAACATAGTTTGTTAGAACATGGTGGTGTGTATATGAGTCAATATTTCAGGTGGATTACAGCATGTAGTGAATGCATGTAAAGTGCATATACTTTGAAACTGGAAGATGGAACAATTGTTAACCATGAGGACAAATACTTGTTATTCAAGTCATGCATATCATTTCTCTGTAAGTGTGTGTAGTGAAATATCTGTCATTGATTAAAATGGAAGATTATATAATAGTTATTGTTAAACTAACTTATGAAACATATGTTTGACCTAGGCTGGGATTGGTTATTTTAAAGGGAAGATGCATCAGGGTAGGAGGAGATCTGGCTGTATAAAAAGGATGTAAAAACATAATGCGAAGAAGCTCTCTCTTTATGGTACTAGAGACCTCCTGTAGGCCTACGTACATGAAAAGGATTATTGATTAAAGAGAATAAAAAGGTTATTAGAAGAAATCATAAGTTCTAGTCTTTATTCTTGCATCACCGACTCACCCACCGAACCTAAGAAGGGGTGTTCCTCCACACAGATTATCTGTGTTTCTTAGTAAAAGGCCATGAGAGTGCATGGATTGAAATTTGTGGGTCTTTATTGGCAGATGTGACCTCAGGAACTGGTACCAACCGGTCGCTGAAAAAACTGGTTTTAATCTGAAGATCTGTATCTGTGTTGTCGATGTTGCTTTCAGTTTCATTGTGTGTCACTGCCATCCCCAATAGTGGTGGGCATTCCAGTTTCTTTCAGGAACACGAGTCTCCTTTTGTTCCTTATAAGGGAAGGGGAGGCTATTTTATTTTATTTTATTAAAAAGAACACATTAATTAGCAGCGTGGGACAATTGCTTATGGATTTGTTGCAAATGTTATATAGTGGATCAAACAGGTTGTAAAATAGCTAACCAAAATCATGATTTTCTGTTTAACGCTCCATAGTCGGTGGCTGTCCTAATTTTATGGCTCATAATTCACAGATTCTACTGAATGACGTACTGTGCGTAACTGCAGCGAGATTTTCGGGTATGCCTCAGCTATATTTGTATTTGTGTTGGGTAACTGCGTTGTACTGGTTTTCTGAATCATACACTGACCACCTCTTTCATTCACGGTTTATTTACATCAGGTAGGGGAACAAAGAGGGCGGTCTTGAAGAACTCAGTCCATGATCACAAGAAATGGTGGTGAAGCCATTCGACTGAAGGAGACCAGTGATACAATCGAGAGACAAGTGAGACCTTGGGATGGGTGAGTGTAGGCAAGGGATGTGATAAACCCGCAGGGGGCTGGCGAGAAATCTTACTCTGTGTGCGGGTGGAACAGGCGGCTGAAAAGGCTGGACATCAGACGTCATCAATAGCCACCAGAACCTCCTCCTCAAAAATGTTGGCTTTGGCCAAGTTGTAACATTGATCTTCATACCCCAGTGTTTACATCTAACAACACAAACTGTTCAGAAACTTTGGCTCCAGTTGATCCACTTGTCAGTGTATCATTACAAATTTATCAGATGATGAGGTCCAAACTGCGTAATCTTAATCCAGCGATAATTAAACAACGTTGCTTCAAACTGTTCGAAACTGTAAGTCATGCAAGGGTTCTGTGGGACCATCCCACTAAACCAAGGGGGCTGTTGGGTGGCCACCTAAATATACGTAGCGTCTTGGCAAAATGCAATGAACTGAAACATCTTGTAACTGATTCAAAGCTGGATTTTTTTATGTCCATGTGAAATGTGGTTGAATAAACACTCCCCATCGGCAATGCTAGATATACCAGGTTATAGCATTTTCAGAAGAGACAGAACTTTGAAATGGAATGTATTGGTTTGGATGTTTCTCTCTCAGCACAAATGTCTTTTATAATAATTGGAGTTTACCGTCCACCAACATCTAGTAATGTTTTTTTATGATAAGCTGGACAGTTTGTTAAAGGCGTGTGATTTTACCAAAGAGGTTATTTTATTTGGCGATTTCAACATTAACTGGCTTAATAAATCAAACAGGAAATAACTTAAAAGCATAACTAGCAGTCTTGATCTATCACAACTCAGTAAAGGCCCCACACGGATAACTAGGTCCTCTGAAACACAAATTGATCCGATTTTTAGTAATAAGCCTGAATGTATATTGAAGTTGTTTAACGGATTACAGGATTGTCTGATCACAATCTAACACTCATAACCAGAAAACTTACAAAAAAGAAGTATTCTTCTAACAGGGCATTTCATCAACTTAGAATACGCAAGTGTGAGCTTGGCAATTTAAAAAATGTATTTTTGTATCTCTCACAACTGAGCAGAGGAAGATGTAAATGTTTGTTTTTATGAATATGATTCAGAATACTGTAAACAGTTTTATGAGGAAGGTGGACATCTGGACAACGTAACTCTCTTCCTTGGATAAGTGGAGACCATGCATTGAAACAATTTTTTAAGTCTAGATTAGAATATGATAGGCATATATTTACCAGTGTAAGAAACAAAGTAACAAATGAACTTCGAAGAGCTAAATCAAATTTCTACATCAACATAATAAACAGAGCAAAAGGTAATGTGAAATTGATTTGGCAGAATCTTAAAAAATTAACAGGAAAGAGTAATAAATCTATACAAAATATCAAACTTTACATGAATGGAAATTACACTCAAAATCACAGTATGATAGCAGAAGATTTTAACAATTATTTTGTGGATTTAATTAACATTCTTACAAAGACCCTTAGCTCAGAGATGCAGTATTCTGTACCAGAAACAATTGATAGCATCATACCCATGCTTACTCTTAAAAAGGTATCTGCATCAAAAGTTGATACAATTATCAGCTCACTGAAGAGTTCTAGGGCCAAAGATATATATGGAATAGACTCATTGTTTCTAAAAACTCATAAAGACTTGCTTATAGGCCCCTTAACCAAGGTTATCAATCTATCTATTTCACAGGGAGTTTTTCCCACCATGTGGAAGTATGCAGTCATTATACCTATTTACAATTCAGGGGAATACACAGATGTTAACAACTATAGACCCATACGCATCCTCCCTGTCATGTCTAAAGTTGCTGAGAAATGGGTAGCAAAACAACTAATTTCACATCTTAATAACAGGCCTGTCTCTCTTCATCCATTACAATTTGGTTTTAGGAAGCATTATTCCACTGAAACTGCCAATTCTTTCTTTTTGGAAAGTGTGAAAGCCAGGATGGACAGTGGAGGTGTGGTCGGTGCTATATTCCTTGATTTGAGAAAAGCATTTGATACAGTAAATCACAATGTTTTACTTACCAAGTTATCACAATTCAACTTTTCACCAGGTACAATCAAATGGATAAAGTGTTATCTAGAGAATAGGAAACAGTGTGTACAGGTCTGCAATTCAAAATCGGATTACTTAAACTATGAAGTTGGAGTCCCACAAGGGCCAATTCTAGGTCCATTGTTATTTAGTTTATATGTTAATGACCTTCCAGATGTCTGTCCTCCTGGTATAAATTGTCAAATGTATGCTGATGACACAGTTGTTTATGTGCATGCAAAAAATAAACACCAGCTGCACATAGGCTCTCAGCTGCTATGGTACACATTTCAAACTGGCTGATCAAATCGTGCTTACTGAATGTCTGAATGTTAAAAAACTGTTTGCATGTTTTTTTTTTACAAAAAGTATGGATTTGGTAACTGAACCAGAAGTATTTGTCCAAGGGCAGAAACTTGAGGTTGTACATGAGTTTAAATGTCTGGGACTCATAATTGATTCACAACTTAATTTTAAAAAACATAAAAAGAAAATTGTGAACACAGTGAAATTTAACCTGGCCAATTTTAGATTTATTAGAGACAATCTTACGACAGAGGCTGCAAAATTGTTTTTGAATGCCATGATTCTCCCTCATATCACTTACTGTCAAACTAGTTGGACACAGACATGTAAGACAACTCTCAAACCCATTGAGACAGTATACAAACAAGCTCTGAAGGTCCTAGACAAAAGGTAAAACCGACATCATCACTTAGCCAAGTATGACCTCCTAAATTGGGAAAATCTGGTCAAATTTTCAGACGCATATTTAGTTTTTAAAATCCTTAATTGTCTCGCTCTGCCTGTGCTGACAGAGTTTGTGAAAAAAAAACTACAAGTAGGTCCACTAGGGCATCCACAAGAGGGAATTGCATTATACCATTAAGGAACAGTGCTTTTAGCCAATCAGCCTTTTCTTTTAAAGCATCACATATTTGGAACACCCTGCCTGCAGACTTGAGAGACCTGACAAACATTGGCACATTCACCCAAAATTAAAAAATTTGGTTATTGGGTAATCAACAATGTCAACATTATATCTAAATATGCTGTCAGTATTTTAAATTTTGTTTATATGTGTATATTGTGTATATGTATGTGTGGATATGTGTGTATATGTGTATGTATATGTGTGCATATATATCTATATATATATATGTGTGTGCATGTGTATGTATATATGTATATATGTGTATATATGAGGGGCCATATATCTTGATATATATACATCAAAACCGATATATATATATATATATATACATTGTTTGTGATATTTATAAATTGAAAACGATAAATATACATCATATTTGATATTTATACATCAAAACCAATATATATATACATAATTTCTGATATATATACATTGAAAACAATATATATACATCATTTCTGATATACATACATTGAAACCGATATATGTATATCATTCGGAACAGGCATATACTTGTATATTTGTATGTATGTGTATTGTCCCTGTCAAATAAATAAATAAATAAATAGAATAAAATAAAAAAGTCCAAGGTCTGTTGAGCTCTCAGGTGGCCCGTCAGGTGAGACGAGTGAGACCACTGAAGAACCTTGCAGCACACGGAAAAGTGGTTTGTTGGACTCCCAATCGTACCCAAGAACGCTTCCCCAGCCTGCCTGAATGACTACCGCCCGGTCGCACTCACCTCGGTGGTGATGAAGTGGGTGGTCAGGGTGGGCACACCTCAAACCCCCTCACCCTCAGCACTGGAGCCCCCCAGGGGTGTGTGTTGAGCAATAAAATAAATTTACATTGACTTCATTTATTTCCAAAATTCGATGGACAGCTTATACATTAATATTCATGATTAATACACAATTCTGGATTTATGAAGGATTTCTGTTGTTTCCCATTTCAGTTGTAAAAAAAATTATTTATAAGGATGTCCCAAAAAAATCCCCCTCCTCCCCCACCCCCCCTCCCCAACCTTGATCAGGCTATTCTATTCTAATACCTTTTCCCAGCACCCACTACAGGCTGCAACGGCTGTTTAATACATAAGTCCCTCTCTGTTTCTGATGATGAACTTTTCAGAAAAAATGATAAAATTTCATGCAGCTTAATCAGACAGATGCCACTGCATGTCACTAAAGAGGATTACTAAATTAGCTGGATTACTGAGCTGAGTAAAACCCGGAACAGCTCTTTTTTCTTCAGATCATGTTCCAGATTTGGGAGTGTCCTGATTTTACTCTCTGTTATCCAGCTAACTCAGTAATCCTGCTTCATTATACAGGGCCCAGTACTTTGCTGATTAGTTCAAATAACAACAATTCATTATATTTGAGGAAGCAGGAATATTTAAGGCACTGGTCAGTATGGCATGACCATCAAGGCAGTAGGTAATGAAACAATGGCTTCAGGATAAAGAGCACATTGTCAAATTAACAAACGCACACAAATCTTATCTGAACCTTTTATTTCATGCATAGATCTTCACAAACTGATGGGTTTCACAGAATGCAAAACATTACACAACCGTGCATTTAGTAGTTACAGCAGGTGGTGAAGATCAGTGCTTCTTGTAGGAGCCCTGATCTAACTGGAACATTGGTCAGAATGAGAGGAATGTTACATCTGCAGTGAAGATGGGAAGAGCTTCATAAAGAATGAAATCAGCAAGATTTGACCAAAGGAGGGTGACCAAGACCAAGGAACCCAAAACCTTTGCTTCTACTTCTACATTTCACATTCAGATTCACTGTCATACTCCTCTTCAGCTGGCATCTTTCACATTGCCATGCAAGTTGTTTTCAGTTTGGATCTACCAGTTACAGAACAGGAAATAGTTGGAAAAATAAAGTAAATGATTGGTTATATTCACTATATTCATTGAACAAATAATGGCATTTCTCACAAACAAAAGCAGAATATATATATTTTTTCCCTCCTCGCACCAAAGCAGTTTAAGTTAAAAGGCTTTTTAAATCTATACACAGATCCTCCAAGGGGTCTGGGCCTACTCACTTCTTAATTACTCATCAGGATTATAGGACCTGTGGAAATACTAATCTACAAAGCACCCCACAGTACATTAAAAGACCATTAAACAAACCATTTTAGATCATAAAATCAACAGGAAGACTGTTTTACAATTTTTTCTTTGTAAAACAATTAGTCCATTGGTCTTGGACTACCAAGATTTTTTAGAATGTGTGCTCAGTTACTGAGGTCTCCGTGGAATTCTATATGATACAAACACTTAGGAAATGAAGATCCACCTCAAAAGAAATCAAATACAAAACAATAAAACCATTTATCAAATACAAAACAATAAAACCATTTTACCAGTCAAGCATACAGTCATATTTCCCCCCTTGTCATAGAGTTGCTTTCTGGCTTAAATTACGTATACTTTTCTCAACACCTCATCTGTTGTTAGGTTGAGCCTGGGAGTGTCTCTTCAGTAGTTTCTATGGTGACACCAGCTTCCACTAGATGTAGAGATAAAGAAAGTTACAATCCTGACTGAATACACCTTTGGTGGTTTATTTTGGTAGCTGTTGCCCATGTGTCTGTTTCATAGTATGGGGCAACAGGGGAATTTCTTGGTTAATAAATATTCAGGCTAGCTCTAACATAATTTTGACCATACAATGTGTACACGAAATGCAGAAGAGCTTGTAACACGTCTTCCCCACAACTGTTTGTCTGTTCATGCAGTATTTTCTAGAATCTTCTGCAGCATTTCTGCCTTCTCTGCCTCGTTGCTCCTCTTCAGCACTTCTATCAGCCTGAGAATATTCTGACGAGTAGAATCGGAACTTCAGAGCAAGCTCTCCAAGCTGGAGAATGCACTGGAAACACCTTTCAATGAGGCTGGTTTTCTCAGCTTCTGCATTCCTCAACTCTTGCTCACATGTGTATATCACTTCCTATTGTGTGGCTATCATCCCTTCATAAGCTTTTTTCAGGTCCTCATAAGTTCCTGTATTTTCTTCGTATTCTGGCGCATATATTGTGTATCCTTTTTCATGGACCGTATAGCTGCATTTTCCGGGACAGACCGTACATTTCTCTTTCTTCATTACATGACCCCAGCTTAGGTCAGATACCCATGTACACAGATGATGGCAGTTTACCTTAAAATTGGTGCAGCACAGTGTCGTTGCCTGAACTGGGACCTTCTTCATGACTACAGTTGTGTATTTGTACTGAAAGTTATTTTTCCTTATGTCCTCTTTGTGCTCTTCCAGAGTTTTCTTAACTTCCTCAAGTGCCTTGAGCTTCATCTCCACCACCTTGATCTGACTCTCACAGCTCTGGATACAAGCTTCCAGTCTCGTACGTTCCTTCAAGACATTTTCAATCATCCTCAAGCTTTGAGTTTCCATTCGATCCAAAGTCTGGAAGAACTCTCTCATGCTCTCAATTCCGCTATCCCAGCTCGTTTTATATACGTTTTCACATTTCTTCTGATATTTCCTTGAAGAAATGTTGTTGAACAGGATGTGAGCAGGTTCATTGTTTTCATTTTTGGGAAAAGGGAAACCAGACTCAATAATTGCCTCAAGAGCTTCTGAAGACGACAACCAGTCTGAGAAGGTGATGAGAGTCATGACGTTTTTCTCCATGTTCTTCCCAAAGATGGAAAGGATGGCATCAAAGATGTACTTCTGGCTGGGACTGAGGTGATTTGTAGTTGTTTTCACCACAAGGCAAACTACATCTATTTGTTGAATGCCCCTTGTGGAATTGAATAACTTGTACAGATTCTGAGAAATACTTTGAACGGCGGCAGTGTAGCACAGTGGGTAAGGATCTGGGCTTGTAACTGAAAGGTCACAGGTTCAATTCCTGGATAGGACACTGCCGTTGTACCCTTGAGCAAGGTACTTAACCTGCATTGCTTCAGCTTCATCCAGCTGTATAAATGGATGCAATGTAAATGCTATGTAAAAATTGTGTAAGTCGCTCTGGATAAGAGCGTCTGCTAAATGTAATGTAATCTTTCTCAAGCCCACCTGTGTCTCCATATCCTGGTGTATCAATGATTGTCAGGGAAAAAGGAACAGACAGTTCCTCCAGTCCAAAAATCTCATAGGCAGTAATCGCAATGGTCTGGCGTATGGTGCCTTCATCTGGAATGATTTCAAACCTGATCTTGTCTTCCCACTCTACACCTAGCATGTAGTTGACCACCATATTAATGATCTAAGACTTCCCTGTTCCGGTTTCTCCAATGATCAGGATTGTCCTGTTCCTTTTTTGAGGGTCCTTTTGTCCAAATGTGTACCTTCTGACCGTTCCTTCATTATTCAGATCTTCCTGGACTGAGTTCAGCAGGTATATTCTTATGGGTTCTGTTGCAGTCTCTACACTGTTCTTAATTACATCTGACCATTTAGATGTAGTTTCTCCTCTTGTTGTTGAGCAACTAAAAGATAAAGAAAAATGAAACAACATATGTGTTTTCATTTATTCATAGTTAATACCACACACACACACACACACACACACACACATTTTCCAGGACACTAAGACAGATACAGTATCATCTTGAAACTGAAGAAAAAATAACAGAATACAATAAATAAATAAGTCAGAGCGAATAATTGAAACACTACTTTGCCATAGATTTGTGCCAACACACACCCTCAAACAAATGATTCAGACCAGAGACAAAAATCTTTGCAACAAATCTGCCATCTGCACTAGAGGCGTCACTAGGGGGGTGCGGGGGGTGCGCACCATCAGAGTGGGGTGACCCCGAAATGACTGGCAATAAATTCTTTGCGCAGTGTTTTGTGTAGTGACGATTTGAAACAGAAAATTTCTCAGATGCAGTTTACTGCCAGTTGATTTAATGGTAATTTCCTTAATTTAGTGGTAATAATATGACAAGAAGCTCTTTGTCGTTTGAATGCATAACACACAATTCCTTATTTTGAGTCACAGTCTGAAGAAAAACAACATGAACACACAAAAAGAGTAAAATAAAAGCAGAAGCCACCAGAGGATCTGAAAATGCCCAGCAGGGCAAAGGCAGCATAGAGACAGTGTGACAGGACACGTGAAGGGAGGCTGACGTTGCATGATGGCACGATGGAACACAAACCACAATACCAGCTTGTAAAGGAACTCACAAGATTTATTTCTGTTTTTCGACTGTGAGTTGTCAGAATGAGATCACAGCTTTAGCTGTTCCCCAGAGTTAATCAATCCAAGAACATGACCTAAGAAACATGCCTGGGGCCTCCAAATCACTAAAACCGCCCCTGATGAACACACAAAAAGAGTAAAATGAAAGCATAAGTCATCGGAGGTTCTGAAAATCCCCCACAATGCAATGGCAGCATAGAGACAGTGTGACAGGATCAGGCCTGGTTCAAACATGTATTTGTTTGGATTCAAATACTTTTCTGTGCTCTATTGATCTTGCCTGGTATAACTGAGCTTGCCAATATGACCAGAAGTCAAGGTTTGCACTTTTTGAGAGCATTTCATTGGTTCCAGTACACCAGACAAGATCAGTAAAGCGTAGAAAAGTATTTGATTCCATTTACTATAAATAATCCATTACTAGAATTATTTCTATATGAGCGGCATAATGTTACCTACTGGACCAAATGGCAACGCAGATTTTAGTGCTTAATTTCAGAAGTGGCCATAGGCTACTATAACGTTATATACTCAGTCTGTCGTCTCATTAGCAGGAAAGGTAACGAAAAGGCCGAAAGTGGAACAGCCAAATGTGTGGGTGCATTTCATTTGGATTTCAGAAACATAGATATGTTTCCCGCAAAGATTTTACAGATGCAAAAGCAATCGTTTAAATGTTAGATTTTCAGTTAGCCATCAAGCCCGTGTAACGAATTAGAGGTTTGCATCAATCCGAAGGGAGGATTTGAATCTGGGTCCGCCACTCGTCCAAAAAGGTCGAAAGACAACCGCGCTACCCAGTGAGCTACAAGGGAAGTAGATAACAGCGCTGCAAAGTTTTGTTCTTTTAAACGTGTGCACTTGTATATACAGTATGTCCGTTTTGTGTCTGTATGCAATGTTTTTATATTGGCTGATGTACCTAACTGTCCAATGGAGAGACGTGTTCTGTGTGGGCCTGGAGCATTTGTAATGATGTAATCAGGCAAAAAATAGAAGAAGAAGAAGAAAACATGCAAAATCCCCTAAGTTTGGGGCTTTAGGTGGACATTGTTATTGTGTTGTGAGGATGTTGTGCCGTCCTCCTCTAACCATGGCCTAAACTGGCCCTCCAGCCACAGTGGAGTAGATCATATGGTGTCTCTCAGTTTTGGTTTTGTTTTGGAATCAATAGTCTCACACCGAAGACCTGGTTTACAGTGCTGGTGTAAATACAGTATACAAGAGAAGTGAGTACACCCCTGTGCAATATCACTTAAATGTCAAATGATTTAAAATTGTATCACCTTACAGTAATTGCATTACTTCTAAGTTGAACAGCAGGGTATTTGCTCTTATGTAAAATTAAAAACTAACAGTTTAGATTTACTATATTAAAAATACAGGCCCCACAGTAAGAACTCAATGCAACAAAAGTCAGTACACCTTTCACTGAGATTCAAATCTTTTATTTTTTCAATACTTCGTATGTCCATCTTTATTTTTGATTACAGACTCAATCCTCCTCGGCATGGAGGATACCAGTGTTGCACAAATTTCTCGAGAGATGTTCTGCCATTCTTCAGAGACAATTTTTTTCAGCTGCTCTTTGCTGGAGGGGTTGTGTTGCTCTACTTTTCTCTTTAAAATACCCCAAATGTGTTATATTGGATTCAAGTCAGGTGAAATACTTGGCCAGGTCATAGTTTTCACTTTTTTCTTCTTTAGAAACTCTTGCGTGATTTTGGCAGTGTGCTTTGGATCGTTATCATGTTGGAATATTCCTCTTCTGCCAAGCTTCAGGAGACTCGGAGTCATCTTGTCAGCCAGTATTTTGGTGTATCCACTGGCATTCATGGTGCCATCTATAAATGTCATCTCCGCAACACCTTTTGCACTCATACAGCCCCATATCATCACACTCCCATCTCTGTGCTTCACTGTCGGGACTATGCATTCACTGTGGTAGTCCTGGCCAGGTTCATGCCAAACATGCTGGACCCCATCTGAGCTAAACAAATGTATCTTGGTCTCATCTGACCAAAGAATGTGCTCCCAATATTTATCAGGCTTTTCGTGTTCTTTAGCAAAGTTTAATCTTGCAGTTTTGTGCCGAAGAGCAAGCAAGGGCTTTTTTCTTGGACGCCGTCCATAGAGGTTGACGTTATGCAACGTCCTTCGCACTGTCTGAGCTGTCACAGAAACTCCGATTTCCATTGATAACCCCTGTGCCAAGTCTGAAGCACTTTCCTGTCTGTTTTTCAGAGCTAGATTGTGCAAGCAGCGCACTGTCTGTGGTGTCATTTTAGGAGGACGGTCACTGTGGTACTATGGCTCATTCTATACCTCTGATTACTGCTGCAGCTGTGTTTCGACTGATTTTTAGTTGGTCACCGATCTTCCTGTATCCTTTTCCATCTTTGTGAAGTCTCACAATCAGATTTTTCAATTCCTCTGGCAATTCTCTTCCATGTGGAGCCATGATGCAGACATGCAGATAGACACAGCCCATAGGTCAAAACTGAGAAAGTTCTGGTGTTCACAGGTCATTTTATAACCATGT
This sequence comes from Anguilla rostrata, assembly GCF_018555375.3. Classification (NCBI taxonomy): domain Eukaryota; kingdom Metazoa; phylum Chordata; class Actinopteri; order Anguilliformes; family Anguillidae; genus Anguilla; species Anguilla rostrata. The sequence goes on along the minus strand of NC_057940.1, from coordinate 53,581,888 downwards.
TCATGCAATTAGGCTAATTGGAAATCACAGGTGTACTCAATTTTGTTTCAATGATCACAGGTTTTCTAACTTGTGTGATAGTGATCACAGGTGTATTCACTTTTGTTGCATTGAGTTTCTACTTTGAGGCCTGTATTTTCAATATAGTCTTTCTAAAGTATTTGTTTTTGGTTGTTCATAAGAGGAAATACTCTACTTGTCAACTTAGAAATAATGCAATTATTGAGAGGTGATACAATTTTGAATCATTTGACATTTAAGTGATATTGCACAGGGTGTACTCACTTCTGTTGTATACTGTAGTACAAAACAAACATTTTGGGAACGTTCCTGCTGCAGTGTGGCCGTATTGGGCACAGCTGGACTTTTCTGGGGTGATGCACGTGAGGGGCCTCTCTTTGGTGCCATACCACCTCCCTGCAGCAGGTGGAGCCCTCCCCAAGGAGCTAGCGCTGGGGAAAGGTGTCACTGGGGAAATACTTGCTTCCGATCTCTTGGCCTTATGGTCGTCACCAGCGACATGCACAAAGGGATGTTCACACCAAACGCACACCGAAAAGAGATTTCAGTTAAACGGAAATGAAAAGAGAGTGTTCAGTTTTCCTTTTCTAATTTGAGAGCAGAGGTATTTGTTTAGTTTTTCTCCTACCATGCCTATATAACTGGACAAGTTGTGTTTTTGAATCAACAGTCCGCCCTCACCCCACCCTCCAACCCCCCCACCCCCCACCTCCCACCCCCCACCACCCCCTCGCCACCCCTCTTGGTGAATCCTTAAATCCTAAAGTGACTATAATCATTCTATAACAGACAAAATCATAGTTTTCAAAAGTGATGCATATTAAAAAATATATATTAAACATACATAACTGTAACAATGGTCTGTTCTCAGAGGACCATATGGCCTAAATTTTTTGTTTGAAAAAAAAAAAAAGCTGGAAATGTAGTTTTTTAAACATCAGGTACGGCTGGTATGTCCCATATTCACTCTGCACAATTGAATAAGTCTGATAGCTCATGTCTTTATCTTAATTTTCTTTTGCTCATTTTTGCGGGTTTGTGTTGTTTTTATTCTAGCTGTGACACAAAATAAAAGTGAAAGTGTTTTTGACATAATAAATATGATCATGCCCATTCTGCCTCTTTTCCAATGGGAACGAGGGGACGCAGGGGTTTACTAATTTATTCTTTAAAACTGAAGGTAATTGGTTAAAAAAAAACAAACAAAAAAACATTATGGCCAATTAGAACACAACACCAGGGCAGAAAGACATTCCTACCTGCTTAGACAAAACAAGTTGAGGCTCCAGAAGACACACCTCCTGGGTCTGCAGACGATCCGGCAAGCACAGGTGAGAGAGCGGCTTTGTGTGGTTTCTCTTCATTCTTGATGCATTCTGGAGTTTTAGGCTGTTTGGATCTTTGGATCTCTATTACCGATCGTTTGCTTCACAATGTCAGTGAAGTTAACTTCAAAATAAGCTTATTTACCTGCAGTTGTGAGTTTGTAATTTGCATACATTTGTAGCCGGGTGGTATTTGAAGAATTGCTTGCTCTGCTTCCTTTTGTAGGACAAGAAGAAGGTGAGTGTCCGAAAGATTTGCCGCATAAGCAAAGGAAACTACTTTCTGCTTTGAATGTGCATCAATGGGGTTTATCTTAAATGTATATCTTTACCTTTCTCAGGTGCAGAGACGGTCCTTCTTGTGGATGTGTGTTTCCTGGTTGCCAAAGACACTGTATTTGTTTTCTTTCTGTGTTTACAAGAGGACTGGTACCTGAGAGCCTGAGAATGGCACAATCTCATGGAAGGTAACAATGCAGTTATTGACTGCAGTTTCTACGGTACACATACTGTTGGTTTGCAACAGCTGGTTACTGTAATATTGGTATTTCAGTGCATTGCAGATGACAGATCTGCCACGCAGGCTTCCTTTTTGTCTCTGGTTTGAATCATTTGTTTGAGGGTGTGTATACAGTTCTCACAAATCTCTGCCAAAGGAGTGTATTAATTATGTGCACTGAATTATTTATTATTGTACTCTGTGTACACTGAATAGCTGTCTTCACTTTTTAAACTGGATTCATAAAGAATATTCACTTAGGTTGACATTTTTAAAATGATTTTTTCTTCAATTATAATGTATGATACATGATAAGTGTGTGTGTATGTGTGTGTGCAAGTGTGTCTGTGTGTGCCTGTGTATGTGTGTTTACCTGTGTGCATGTGCATACGAGCATGCGTGTGTGTGTGTGTGTGTGTGTGTGTGTGCAAGTTTGTGTGTGTGTGTGTGCGTGTGCATGCGTGTGTGTGCGTGTGTGTGACTGTTTGTGTGTGTGTGTGTGGTAATTACTATGAATAACAAAATGGTTCTTTGGAAAAAAAATTCTCTTTTCTTTCTTATCTTTTAGTTGCTCTACAACAAGAGAAGAAGCTACATCTAAGTGGTCAGATGTAATTAAGAACAGCAAACAGATTGCAACAGAACCCATAAGAACATACCTGCTGAACACAGTCAAGAGAGCACTGAATAAAGATGGACTCATCAGGAGATATACTTTTGGAAGAAAGGACCCCAACAAAAGGAACAGGACAATCCTGATGGTAGGAGAAACAGGAACAGGGAAGTCTGCGCTCATCAATATGATGGTCAACTACATGCTGGGGGTAGAGTGGGAAGATAAGATCAGGTTTGAAATCATTCCAGATGAAGGCAAAAACCCAAAAACCAGTCTGACTACTGTCTATGAGATTTTTGGACTGGAGGAGCTGTCTGTTCCTTTTTCACTCACAGTCATTGATACACCAGGATATGGAGACACTACAGTGAAAGATGATATAATTGCTCAGAATCTGTACAGATTACTGGAATCTTTCGACATCGTTGAACTAGATGCAGTTTGCCTTGTGGTGAAGGCATCTGCATATCATCTCACTCCTTTCCAGAAGAAAATATTTGATTCCATCCTGTCCCTCTTTGGAAAAAACATGGAGAAAAACATCATGACTCTCATCACCTTCTCTGACTGGACGTCACCTTCAAATGCTCTTGAGGCAGTTATCGAGTCTGGTGTACCTTTTCCCAAAGATGACATTGATGAGCCTGTTCACTTCCTGTTCAACAACTGTCCTCTTAATGATTATCAGAATAAATATGAAAAATCATTCAAACATCACTGGGATAACGGAACTGAGAGCATGAGGGAGTTCTTTCAGACTTTGGATCGAATGGAAACTCAAAGCTTGAGGATGACTGAAAATGTCTTGAGAGAACGCCGGAGACTGGAAGCTTGTATCCAGAGCTTCGAGAGTCAGATCAAGGTCGTGGAGATGAAGCTCAAGGCACTTGAGGAAGTTAAGAAAACTCTGGAAGAGCACAAAGAGGACATGAGGAAAAATAATAACTTTCAGTATAAATACACAACTGTTGTCATGAAGAAGGTCCCAGCTGCTGAAGCTGCACTCCTCTGTCAGAAGTGTGAGGTGACCTGCCACACTCCATGTACGTGGGCACCTGACCCATGGTGGTGTCATGTAATAGACTGGAGTGGGAAATGTACGGCCTGTCCCGGAAAATGCAGCTACAATGACCATGAAAAAGCACACAGAGTATATAAGCCAGAATACAAAGAAAAAACAGGAACTCGTGAGGGCCTGAAAAAAACTTGTGAAACGATGATAGCCACAGGAAAGGAAGTGATGTCCACACGTGAGCAAGAGTTGAGGAATTCAGAAGCTGAGAAAACCAGCCTCATTGAAAGGTGTTTCCAGTGCATTCTCCAGCTTGGAGAGCTTGCTCTGAAGTTTGATTCTGATTCTACTCGTCAGAGTATTCTCAGGCTGATAGAAGTGCTGGAGAGGAACAACGAGGCAGAGAAAGCGGAAACACTACAGGATATTCTGGAAAACACTGTGCAAAGAGATTAACAGACGTGGAGAAGATGTGTGTTCAGTTGCACGCTCTTCTGCTTTCCATGTAGATGTTGTAGGGCCAAAATTATTATAGAGCAAACAGTTACGCTTATTTACCAAGGACTTCCCCTGTTGTCCCTACTGTGAAACAGGCATTAGCAACAGTAGACAACAGCTACCAAAATAAACTGTCAAAGATGAATTCAATCAGGATTGTAACTTTACCTATCTCTTCCTGTAGTGGCAGAACCTGTCCATATCGCCATAGAAACTACTGAAGAGAGAGAGACTCTTAAGCTCAACAGAAAAATTTTGACTGTAATTATTATTTTTGAATTGTCTTGAAGTGGATCTTTATTTGCTCGCTGGTATGTTTTATCATTTGAACAAATATCCACGAATAGAAGTTATTTTGTGCTCTGTCTCATGCAAGTTGATTTTCTGACTATTATAAAGTTCTTTAATGTTACTTGACTTTGACTTTTTAGTTTTCCTGTACAAAATGGCCAAATAGACCGAAACTGTGAATCCCAATTCTCTGAAGTACTGCTTTGTGCATGAACCAGCCAATCTTCCCTTTTGTGTTTACAATGGCATGTCATGTACACAAACCGCAGTTGGAGCCGACTGATCCATCACCTGTTCTTTCTTCTCCTTTGCTGTCGCCCTTTCATAAAGTAATGGCCATGTGTCGCAAGGTTTTCACACAAATGTTTAACAAGCGAAAATAAGATTAATTATATGCTTGTAATTTTAGATACGCTTTTTCACATGAGACAAAAACTCTTACTCCAGGAGAAATCAAACAGAAACATGGCATGAATTTGTTTTGGCATTGGTTATTTTGTGATTAATATTGGCAATATTATTGCACTTCGTATTACTAGAGATGTAAATAAAAGATATACCATTACAGTTTTCAGTATTTTAAAAGTAATTGTTTACTGTATGATACACAATACTCCTGTAATCCATTTGTAATTGTACTTGATTTGAACCCTTTTGGGTTCCTAGTATTTTTCTGTTTCAGCTTTGCTTTTATTTGTTGTAAGTGTCCAGTCATGTCCAGGTATATACCCTAGCAAATGTTTTGACAGATATAATCATCCCCTAGTACCCCTTGTCTGCTAGGAGGATATAGGTGCTAGTTCTAAGTTCTAAGTTATAGTTCCTGTGAACCACAAAACTGCACAAACCGCAGTGACGCTTTCAGCTGCTGACTCCTCCCTTTCAGCTGATCCATCACCTGTTTTTCTTCTCCTTTGCTGTTTCCTTTCATTAAGTAATGGCCATGTATTGCATGTCAACAGAGAGGGTTTTAACACAAATGTTTAATATTGTTTAAGATAAAATAAGACTAATATACCTGTAATTATGAATACATTTTTTTTCACATGACAAAAACTTACTCCAGGAGAAATCAAACAGAAATATGGCACAAATTTGTTTTGGCATTGGTTATTTTGTGATTAATATTGGCAATATTATTGTACTTAGAGATGTAAATAAAAGATATACCATTACAGTTTTCAGTATTTTAAAAGTAATTGTTTACTGTATGATACACAATGTTCCTGTAATCCATTTGTAATTGTACTTGATTTGAACCCTTTTGGGTTCCTAGTATTTTTCTGTTTCAGCTTTGCTTTTATTTGTTGTAACAGTCCAGTCATGCCCAGTTATTTCCCCTAACAAATGTTTTGACAAATACAATCATACCCCTAGTGTTGCCTGTCCACTAGGAGGATACAGGTGCTAAAAAATATATTAAGGGGGCATGGTAGGGAAAGGGAGAGGGACGGTTGGGGAGGTTAGGACTCCTTGTCTAACTCTCATCAGTTCACTACGTGCCTCTGTGAAATAATGTGGTTCTTGTAAGAATATTCTAAGTTATCCTTTATGGCAGACCAGGTTTCTGTAAATCATGTGTAATTCTACTTGTGTTTAATCCTGTCATGCAAGTTGGATTCCCAATTCTCTTCTGTTTCAGTTTTGCTTTCGCTATTTTTGCCTTTTTAAAAAAAAGGGGTGAGGGTGGTTAGGACTCATCTATATCTCATTTCATTATTTGTTCCTGTGGAAAAAATGCAGTAAACACATTCCTCTAAAAGGTCAGTTGATGGGTGTGTTTCATCTCACTTATGTCAGTTGGATTTTTCAATGGGGAGGTACCAAGTTAATAACAGATAGCAATGTTAAATGTGTGATGATGCACTGTAACTAGTTTTTCAAAAGGCAAAAACAGTTTTGTTGTTCCTGTAAAAAGTATTTTTGCATTCAGTGCTGTGAATTGGCGCTGTGGAGGAACTCAGCACCTGCAGCCTAAAAGAATTCAGACTAATACAAAGTCAGTATATGACTGTGTAAATTCCAGATAAACCACATTCCCTTTGCTGTTTACAAAAGCATGTTGAGTACACAAACAGCACTGAAGCATTCAGGTGAAGAAGTCAAGTATGAACGCAGCTACTGACTCCTCCCTTTCAACTGATCCATCACCTGGTCTTTCCTCTCCTTTGCTGTTTTCCTTTCATAAAGTTATGGTCATGTGTCTCTGGTCAATGCAGAAGGTTTAACATAAATGTTTAACACAAGATAAAATAAGATTAATGATATGCTTGTAATTTTGCATACATTTTTTCACATAAGGCAAAAACTGTTGCTCCACCAGAAATCAAACAGAAACATGGCACACATTTTTTTTGGATATCTTTGCGTAATGCAAATAATGCAAATCTTGTGGAGCTAGTTTGGACAGAACTCGACTGTTCACATGACTGTTTTGTCTGCATTACAGCTTCTAAACAGCAGGGGAAGCTGTACGTTGTGGTGTGGGGAGTAAGAGTGTGTGAAGAAGAAGGAGGTAGTGTGGTAGAATGTAAGAACACAACCTGGGGCTCTTTGTAATAATTTATTATTTAATCTATCCTTGCATCCTTTCCTCGCCTCCTTTCCTCGCGCCTTCAGTAGAATGTAAGAACATGTGGAAGGCTGCTGGAAATAAGCCACCTTTGGATTTAAAGTATAATTTAATCCGAGCTATACCACAATGATGCTTACACCTTGATGGGAGGGCTATTTAAATCGCCAACCGTACCTGTATATGCCTTTGCTCATTCAGCCATGCTGCTGCTGCTAATGTGCTCTCCCTGCTGCTGCTGCTAATGTGCTATCCCTGCTGCTGCTGCTGCTAATGTGCTATCCCTGCTGCTGCTGCTAATGTGCTATCCCTGCTGCTGCTGCTGCTGCTGTCCATGCTTGGCTCGCTCTGCTTACCTCTGTATTTGTTTTTTTCAGAAAGGTTTTAGCGCTCCCACCACCACCCCAGCATCCACCTGTGGACTCTGCCTCTCATATGATCCCCGGGGTCACTCCCTGTTATCATTTTGTCTGGCTTCTGTAAACAGAGTGATAAGAGGCAGAGCCTGGAGTTTCACCAACATAAAATCTCAATACATATTTCTAAATTAAAATTGTGAGTTGTCTGAATGAAATGTATTGCCAATGCGTGAAAGAATGCAACATTGGATTGTACTGAAAGACTGTATAATTGATGGGCAGCTAATACATTAATATTCATGAATATACACAAACAAAACAGGAATATTTCAATTAAAGTGTGTTCCTCTGGCTACAAACCAATGTAATTACACTGTAGATCGAATATTGCTTTTTATTCTGTATTATATTTCTAACCTTTGAACTGCATAATGAGCACAGCTTCACCTCCATGATTAGTGCATCTTGAATGAAATGCTTTGTCTTACACCTGAACAGAACTACGCTGTACACGTGCAACAACCAAAAGCCCATACGTAATACAATGCAATAACGAGAACTAATCAGAGGAGGACACAATGAGACAGGACAACTCGGAAACGGTAGTGGGCGCCCTCTAGTGGTCGCTTGAGGGCATCATGACAATAAGATTAATAATGTGCCTGTAATAATGCATGCATTCTTTTCACAGAAGGAAACATAATGAAACTGTTCCTCCAGGAGAAATCAAACTGAACTATCTCATGAATGTGTTATTTATAATGGCAATATTATTGTCCTTAATTACAAATGTATTTACAATGTGTAAAAGGTGCAAACAATTGGATTAAGCTGAAATGTTTGGGTGATCAAATAGCATTGACTTTTCAATAAATAAAAGCATTTCAATAAATTGATGGACAGCTAATACATTAATATCCATGTAAAATACAGAAACAAAACAGGAATATTTCAATTAAGGTCATGTATTTAATGTCATTACAGCTATGTAGATCCAGTACTGCTTTTCATTCTATATGACATTTAAGACCTTTGATTTTATAAATAGTATAATGAGCCGAACTTCACCTCCACAATTCGTACATCTTACAGGTGACACTTACTTAAAATTGTATGAAAATGAAATAGTCTTAGGTCAAATGCTTATTTTGAAACACTTAAGTAACATGCTTCACTGAAAATTCTGAATAAGAGTTATACAATTCTACCATCATCTAAAAAGTTACATTACTTTGAAATACTCCATTACATGACCAGTGCAGTCAGAGGAATAGTTTACTCCAGTGCATTGAGGACGTTGTTATCGTTTTGTTAGGATGTTGTTTTTGTTTTGTGAGGACGTAGTGCTGTCCTCCTGTGACTAAACTGGCCCTCCAGCCACAGTGGAGTAGATCACATGGTGTCTCTCGCCCTGAGTGTACGGCCTCTCTCTCCAGTTCTGACGGCCCAGAGAAGCGTAATGAATGTCGCCTGCTTCGATCGTGGGGTCTCCCTGGAAACACAGAGGAACACTGAACAATTGCTCTGCCATCATAATTTCATATTCATATGAATCAATTTGCAGTTGCATGAAAATGAATCAAGACTGCATGTATTGTCGATACAGATAATTCAACACTACTAATAATAGCCAATAATTACTCTTCACAAATGTACATCTGTAAGAGGTGCATTTAAAGTGTATGTGGTAACAAATACATTATTAGGCAACAGGTGGATTTTTGAAATTCTATTCACATTTCAAGAGGGTTTTCTTCACAAAGTAAGTTCTTCGCAGCGTAAAATACCCAGCAGGTGACCTGTACTCACCTGTGTTTTGTTCTGTGGTTCTTCAGTAGCCATGGTAACAGGATGTCTGGCTACATGAGGGAAGAACACTGACTTTTAAACTTTTTAAATCTTTGTACATAATTTATTTTGTCATGCATTTTGTAAATATCTCAGATGAAACCTAGTTGCTGCATAACCAGTTAATCAAATATACATTCAAACATTTTAACATATTTATTTAATAGAAGCAATTTGGCTTTAACAGGCTCGTACGTGTTTGGGTATAATCTCAGTGCCTGCCATGTAATTCACAAGATTCTGTATTCTTTTGTACTACTCTGAACTTTAATATAAATCTCCACGACAGGGGCAGCGTGTGAGCCAAACCTACGTCATATTAGCATAGCCAGGCCCGTGTTACATTAGCATAGCCAAGCCAGTGTTACATTAGCATAGCCAGGCCTGAGTTGCATTACCATAGCCAAGCCAGTGTTACATTAGCATAGCCAGGTCTGTGTTACATTAGCATGTTCAGGCCTGTGTTACATTAGTTTAGCTAGGCCTGTGTTACATTAACAATAATTAATAATAATTAGATAATAATTGTGTTACAATGTGCTCTATGCGAAAAGCCCAACCCCTTCACTACTGACGCAAGGACAGGACTATTTCAACAGACCGTTCTCAGAATATTAGCCATTGCAATACTTCACAGTGTATATAACATATTCCTTCCTATCAGTGGAATTATGGTGTGTGTGTGAGAATTTACCCCCATCAGCCGGTCCCATGGAGTCAAGCTGGTCGATTCCCCGTCTGTCTCCTGAGCCGGATTAAATACGACATTCCAGAAATTACAAATCCTTAGCCCACTAAACAAAGTGAGGACCTGAGCGTTGAAGGCTTCAAATGAGATAAAATTTGAAACTGCTTCTGTGTTTCCAAACGATACCAAACCTGCACTTCTTATTCCTGCACTAAGGAATAAGAAAACAGTGAAATATAATACAACATTCATTCTTTTTGATAACAGCTTTCAGTGGCAGTGAAGAGGCCCTGAAGAGCACTGAATTATATCTATATATTCATATTTTTTCCCCAGCATCATCAGCAAGAATGAGACTCAGACACTTAAGACTATGACTATGAGGGTAAAGTGTGGCTAATCTATTGGGGTCGGTTGATACACCCTGAGTTTCCCTACCCCAGGACCCCGACTGAAGCTGGACTGACGCTGTGGAAATGTTGTGTGGAATGTTTACGTCCGCAAGTGTGTCATCATACCGTACCTTTCCTGTTCCTCTTCCTGTTCATCACCAGAAAGATCAACAAGCCGGCCAGAAGAATGAGGACGCCCAAGCCAATGAGGACAGCCGTCGATACTGGGCAAACAAAAATGGCCAGTAAGATTCTAATGCACAATAAAATGTACAGTGCTTTTACAGCTTACAAGGCTTGCAAGTCCTCTTTGAAAATTCCGGAACTCCTGGGAATTCTAGTTCTGTTATCAGTTTTTGTAGGACCATTGCATGTCCCTAGAAACTTCCCACTGTTCTGGAATGAACCAAACCAAAATTCTGCTTGGAGAGTACTCGGTTAAAAGACCTTTAGTAAGAAGGCAACCTGGGATTCAGTGGTTGATGCCAACGGGCAAAGAAGTCTCACCGCTGTCATGGTCCGAATCGTCATTTTCAGGCACGTCTGTCTCTGAAAAAACACATTTTAGCAAATTGATACGTATGCATGGGTTCCACTGATAGAATTATCCATTGTTACTTTCGATTTATTGTATTGTGAGGGAGGGAGAGAGAGAGAGAGAGAAAGAGAGAGAGATGTGTTGTACATCATGGCTTACATAAATACCTGTGTCAGTCTCCTCAGTTGTAAATGCAGTTCGATTTGTGTAATCTGGATTCTCTGAGGAACAGGAAAGACAGCAGCGAGCCAGGAACAGTTACGCAGCTTGCTTGTGAACGCGAGCGTAGAAAGATTCAGGTTCAGACAGATTCTTCAGACCCAGGAAGACGCGACTGGTAACAACAGTGTCTAGTGCTGTATCACAGTAGGGAACATCTATTGCTTCATTAGTTTACTTTGTGAAGCGCCTTAGTTCATTTTCTAGGACGAATGCAATGACATATCTGGTGAGTCTATTGTCGCTGTGGTATGGAAGAATGTGCAGATTCATGCTGTGACTAGATTAACCCTTCGGAGAGAAGGCCATTCGGAATGTTTTTTCAAAATTCCACGTCAGTGTTCCAGAACTCCAGTGCTTGCAATCACCAGTAGCGATTGTGGCATCGATCAGAATGTTTGGTTGAGAGCATTCTAACCACAGGTTTGTGATCTCACACCTTAAACGGTTAAAAAAAAAAAGGAGGGCTGCTGGCCGAAAGGGGGTATGATGTGGAACAGTGACCCCCAAACTTCGGCAAGAAGGGCTCACCTGTCCTCACGGTTAAAACGGCCGCCTTTTTGCCGTTGCACCAGTACTCCCCCGCGTCGCTGGGCCGGAGGTCGGATATGCGGAGCGCGTTGTCCTTCGTCTGCGAGAGGCGGTTCCGCGGGTCTTCGGCCTCCTTCCTCAGCGTTCCGTTCCGAAACCTGACGAAGACGGTCCGGCGTTCCGAACGCTTGCCCTTCCGGAACGTCCACTTCTGTTTCTGTTTGTCGGTGACTTTGCAGGGGATCAGCACGGTTCTGCCGGCGCTGACCGCGTACTCTTCACCTGAGGATCGAGACACACGACCGACAGGTGACTGACAGGAGAGTGAAATGTGAATGAGGCGACTGACAGGTGAATGAAATGCGACGGACAGGCGACTGGCAGTCACTGCAGCAAAACTGTCGTGTGTAACTCAGATTGCACTAATAACAATTCAAGTGGATGACCGAGACTCGCCTGTGATTTAAAATGACGGACCATCACCCACATTTAAGTGAGACTCCACTGACGTGTCATTCGGAGTAACTAACACTCCATCGCTTAACTAAAGCCATCGACTGGCTTCGAGAGCCTGGCCACTCCTCGTTTGTTTTTGTTTTTTTCCCCCAAGGCCTTAATTGGCCACTGATCGACAGGAAGCACGTAATCCCGGCTGCTGCGGACCCTCCTGGACTGGTTTTTGAGATCCCGGGGTGTGTGTGGTGCGGTACCGATGTGAGGATGTACGATGACTGGTGGTTCCTAACGCCCCGGCTGCAGGTTGCACACACCTGGCCCTCTCACCTGTCAGGACCTGCACGTCGGCCGCCACCTGGTCGCCGCAGCGGAACTCTCCGGAATCCCCCGGCTGAAGGTCTCTGATGAAGAGGGACCCGTCCGTCAGGAGGCTGTACCTGCCCGCTTTAGCGCTGGCTGCCGTGTGCCCCTGCCAGGTGGCCAGGACCCGTCCGTCCCCGTCCCTCCACTCCAGGGGGGCGGAGTCTGTGGGCTCGCGGCCAGGGCAGATCAGGATGATGTAATGACCCTCGGGAACGGAAAGCCTCACTGGGGGGGAGGGGGAGGAGTGCGGGTGTCGGGGAGCAAGGGAGGACGAGAACATGCAGGGCTCAGTCAGGTGTTTTACGGGAAATACTTTTCGATGCGTTCAAGTCCCACCTATCACTGACAGCTGAAGCGCAGAACATCCATTTTGACCAAAATTCAGAATAAAATTCTTCTTTTCGCACGACTACGTGGTCACATGAGTAAAATGGCTCCCTGAAAATTCTCAGTGATAAACAGGGGTGATTTAAAATTTTACAGGATCTAGAGATAAGGTTTATTTTTAAATTTTTATTCGCAGTAGCAAGGGGGAGGAGGATAACATGCAGATCTGGGTCAGATAAGGTACTTGCACAAACTATGGAAACGCTGAATTGATAAAGGCAACATCTCGCAACAATCTCTCTTTTTGGCATAAAATGTAATATGTAAAATCAATATAAAACAAAAATGAAGAAATAATTTGTAGTATTTGTACTAAACAGGCTATCATTATACCATCCTATAAGTAGTTTATAACTGCATAATTAAGCAGTTCTAATGTATTTTATAACTGCAGATTTTATAATCAGCTTGAACATATATTTCTTTGTCCATTATTTTTCTACATAAAGGATAATATTTAATTTGAAGGGTGAAATGAAGAGCAGGTTTGACCGTTTCACCCCAGCAGGATGGCACAATATCTTATCATTGGATTTCCAATATCAGGTATCAATATCAATTGAGAGATTGAAAGATGTGGTGGCAGATTCTGAGCATCAGTGCACAACAGGCCATTAGAGAAGCAGGACTGACTTAGACTTAATGCCACATTAACCATGAATGATGAACAGTATGAACTGAAAATGTGAATATTCCATTTACAAAACAAATGTATGAAAGGTTGCCCACTGGGTGGTTATTTTAACTATGAAATTATGATAAATAAAAGGTCAAACTATTGTTTCTCTGCTCCTCTCCCTTGCTACTGGAGGCTTTCCCACAAACACCTTCCAAATATTCATCCCTCCTGAGCTGACTTCCTTCACCTTTCTTAGTGCTTTTTTAGAATGTTTTTTTTTATTTTTCAAAATTCCAAGTCGGTGTTCTAGAGCTCCACTGCTTTCAATCGCCAGCAGTGATTGTTACATCAGCATTAGAACGTTCAGCTGAGAACATTCTGATCACTAACTTGTGGTGTTATACCACACAGAGTTAAGCCCTGATGTATCACCAACCCTGTACTGGGTGGTGGGGCTACAATCAGCTCAATGATTGGTTCATGCCAGTGTGGGACTGACAGCTCTTACTAGCTGTGCCAGTTTTTATTTTCATGATGGTTCATTCTGCCATCGCACTTATGAAGGGCATGAGAGGAAATGCCCCCCCCCCCCTTCCCTTCCATCCCCCATGACCTTTTAGTCTGAGTTATCCCATATGCTAAGCCACTTCCTGTATGACTGAAACTTCCTCTTTATCTGAAAAAGACGTGACATTTCCCAACTAGGAAGCACCCACACTGAGGTTAATCCACACTCTTACCCTCCCTCACCCACACTGGAGTTAATCCACATTCTAACCCTCCCACTGCCACACTGGGGTTAATCCACACTCTAACCCTCCCTCACCCACACTGGGGTTAATCCACACTCTTACCCTCCCTCACCCACACTGGGGTTAATCCACACTCTTACCCTCCCACTGCCACACTGGGGTTAATCCACACTCTAACCCTCCCTCACCCACACTGGGGTTAATCCACACTCTTACCCTCCCACTGCCACACTGGGGTTAATCCACACTCTTACCCTCCCTCACCCACACTGGGGTTAATCCACACTCTTACCCTCCCTCACCCACACTGGGGTTAATCCACACTCTTACCCTCCCTCACCCACACTGGGGTTAATCCACACTCTAACCATCCCTCACCCACACTGGGGTTAATCCACACTCTTACCCTCCCTCACCCACACTGGAGTTAATCCACACTCTAACCCTCCCTCACCCACACTGGGGTTAATCCACACTCTTACCCTCCCTCACCCACACTGGGGTTAATCCACACTGTGACCCACCATCACCCACACTGGGGTTAATCCACACTCTAAACCTCTCACTGCCACACTGGAGTTAATCCACACTCTTAACATCCCTCACCCACACTGGGGTTAATCCACACTCTTACCATCCCTCACCCACACTGGAGTTAATCCACACTCTTACCCTCCCTCACCCACACTGGGGTTAATCCACACTCTTACCATCCCTCACCCACACTGGAGTTAATCCACACTCTTACCCTCCCTCACCCACACTGGGGTTAATCCACACTCTTACCATCCCTCACCCACACTGGAGTTAATCCACACTCTTACCCTCCCTCACCCACACTGGGGTTAATCCACACTCTAACCCTCCCTCACCCACGCTGGGGTTAATCCACACTGTGACCCTCCATCACCCACACTGGGGTTAATCCACATTCTAACCCTCCCTCACCCACACTGGGGTTAATCCACACTCTTACCCTCCCTCACCCACACTGGGGTTGATCCACACTCTAACCTTCCCTCACCCACACTGGGGTTAATCCACACTCTTACCTTCCCTCACCCACACTGGGGTTAATCCACACTCTTACTATCCCTCACTCACACTGGGGTTAATCCACACTCTTACCCTCCCTCACCCACACTGGGGTTAATCCACACTTTAACTTTCCCTCACCCACACTGGGGTTAATCCACACTTTAACCTCCCCTCACCCACACTGGGGTTAATCCACACTCTTACCCTCCCTCACCCACACTGGGGTTAATCCACACTCTTACCCTCCCTCACCCACACTGGGGTTAATCCACACTGTGACCATCCCTCACCCACACTGGGGTTAATCCACACTTTAACTTTCCCTCACCCACACTGGGGTTAATCCACACTCTAACTATCCCTCACCCACACTGGGGTTAATCCACACTCTTACCCTCCCTCACCCACACTGGGGTTAATCCACACTCTTACCATCCCTCACTCACACTGGGGTTAATCCACACTCTTACCCTCCCTCACCCACACTGGGGTTAATCCACACTCTAACTATCCCTCACCCACACTGGGGTTAATCCACACTCTTACCCTCCCTCACCCACACTGGGGTTAATCCACACTCTAACCCACCCCCACAAACTTTGAGGTTCAGCTATGCTATAATCCTAATCTTGGAGGTTTCCCACTTTTAAACTCTGGTACTGAGTCTGCTGTTTTGTTTTTTTGTTTTTTTTTTTGAAAAATGCTTCAGCACTTTGCTTTCAAGTCACTGATTGGCTGAACAGTTCCCCACAACTTGTTTCCAGGCCACAACTGACTGTTGACTGGAGGGAAACCACAATAACCTTGAGGCAAAGGGCACCTTCAGCAGGCTATATGTGTACATTCAGTATGACATAAGGCCGCTTGCATGATCCTTTCTAGGTGTGCTGGAGGTCACTGTCTTCGTTCTCACGGTTTATTATTGTTGTCTGTCCCCAACGTCCGTACAGAGTAGGGTTAAAGGTCATTCACGTATTCTGCTTGCTTCACCTGGAATATGTTTACAAAACAATTTGAAACTTTCTGATCTGGTCTCTTTGGGCATCTTTAAATCTATGAGTAAGGATCTAGAGGCAGTCACATAGCCACATAGCACTCGATTTGGTGCCATGTCCATGATTATGAATTTAATTCAGCGTGCTGTATGCTGTATTTTGATGTATGTTGTGTGTCTGTAATTTTGTGTGGTGTATTTTTTTCTGCCTGTCTTGCACAGGCAACTCATGAAAAACATATTTTCCACCTCCGTGAGTCTATCTTGGTTAAATAAGGCTAAACAAAATATATATATATATAAAAACAAGAACTGTATATGTGCTAAAAACGGTTTTCCAGTCTGTTCATGTTGAAAAAAAAGTCAACGCGAAATAGAGATAAAAATAACTGTTCTATTATCTGAATAACAATGCTCGTAACGAATCCTCTGGTCGTGCAATTTCAGACGTGTGAAAGGAAAAACAGGCACTCACCAGTCGGGGTCTTCGCAAACGAGGAGAGAATAATTTGTAAAAATAAGAAAGCCCTAGCGGAGTTGGCGGCCCTCATTTTTTAGACCGCTTGGCGACGGTGGCCGTCTATCTCTGCGGCGCAGAAACTTCTCCTCCGGCGATCTCTGAGGGGCCGCATGTGGCGCCTGTTTCCTAATGGGGGGGAAGCGGTGGGGGCGGGGGCGGGGGCGGGGGGGGGCTGACGTGCTCGTGTGGTTCTTAGAGAAAAGTTTGACAGAAGGGAAGTGTCGCCAGCTCTGCAGGCTGAATGAGATTAGCAAACGTTCTGTGTCTTTTTTTTGTCGCTGTGCCGTTCAGGAGCATGCATGCGGCCCGGGTTCGAATCCGGGCTGTGCCCCTGCCTGTCGCGGGCGGCCGCTCAGCAGGGCATTGCCATGGTGGGCTGGGGTATCGCCCAGGGAAGGGAGGGATTCTGACAGCAGGGAAAAAAGGCCTCTGACCACTCACCAGCACCCTCTAAGCTAAGCCGTTACCCGCAAGGTTTATAAAAGTCAGATGCGATTCGTCAGTGCAGAAATCACAGTGAGATGAGTCAGGTCAAGCAAACGGGGAAAACCGCAATCTCACATGACATGAACGATTCAGTGAGTGAGATATGCAGCCGAGCCAGCATTTCACCCCCCAGAATGAACCATTACCAGGCGCCTCATGGGACGTTTCAAGCGCTATTGTGACATCATAAACACAAGCGTGCAAATTGCTCCGTAGCTGTGAATCAATCAGCATTAATCCTTAGCTTCTTGTCCTACCAAATAAAAGTAGTAATTTTTTTCATAAACTCCATTTGGGGAGTTAGTTTTAATGATGCAAAACTGAATAAACAAAATGATTAAACTTGTGCTTACTTGCAAGTCAGTTAAGGACAAATATTTATTGCACACAGGCTATGGTCTTCACGCAACTGAACACAGAACAAAGAGTGAGCGAATCTAAGTGCACGCAGTGAAAGGATTTGGTTTGACTAAGGATGGCATATTTAACCCTTTAAGGTGTGAGATCACAAACATGTGACTATGGCTAAAATGGCTAAAAACAACAGACTAAAATGAGAAGAAAAAGTTCAAAGAAAAGGAGAAGTGATACTGTTTAATAAGACATTTTCAAGTAATGCAAGCATTTTGTTGTTTTTGCAGACAATATTCCATAACAGCAACAACAATTATTGTTATTATTGTAAAAGTATAATATTGTATTACCTTTGAAAATCTCTCTATATAAAAGATCACCTGTATAAATATGAAAATGCAATTTACGTATCTGAATATAAAATAATTATATTTATTGAATTTGAAGCCTGCAGAGGGCGCTCGGGGGGGGGGGGGGGGAGTTAGCCGTTGAGACCGGAAGCGGAGCTCTGAGGCTTCAGTGCCACCTTCTCCGGAGCTCTGAGGCTTCTGAGCCAAACAGTATTCGACCTCGCTTTGGTTCTGCACACCTGCGCCAAAAATATAAACAATTAACCCAATAATACAGTGTGTTATGGCATGTGTATGAATACACTGTCATATATGAACGTACAGTCAGAAATGTGTTATAGCATATTAATAAATGCAGTCATAAACCTGTTATAGCATATTGATGAATGTACTGTCATAAACATGTTATAGCATATTAATGAATGCACAGTCTTAAACGTTATAGCATATTAATAAATGCACAGTCATAAACCTGTTATAGCACATTAATGAATGTACAGTCAGAAATGTGTTATAGAATATTAATAAATGCACCATCATGAAGCTGTTATAGCATATTAATGAATGTACTGTCATAAACATGTTATAGCATATTAATGCATGTACTGTCATAAACATGTTATAGCATATTAATGAATGCACAACCTTAAACCTGTTATAGCATATTAATGAATGCACTATCATAAACCTTTTATATCAAATATGAATACACGTACACTATCTATGTAAAAGATCACCGGTATAAATTTGAATATGCAATTTACATATCTGAATATAAAATAATTCTATTTATTAAAATTGCAGCCAGCGGAGGGCGCTCAGGGGGAGAGGTTAGCCATTGAGATCTGAAGCGGAGGCTGAGGCTCCACCTTCAGTGCCACCTTCTCCAGAGCTCACAAAGGGGGAGGGGTCGGTACTGAGATGGGGGGGAGTTTGTGGGGTCGGAACTGAGGGGGAAGGGGGGGACTGTGGGGTCAGTACTGAGGGGGGGTAAGAGAACATTGTGGGGTCTGTCCTGAGGGGAGGGGGTGGGGGTGAAAGAACTCTGTGGTAGTGAACTGTGCTGCTGGTATGTAACTGTGTGGTAAGTGTGCTGCTGGTGTGTAACTGCGTGATAAGTTTGCTACTAGTGTGTTTTGGCCACCAGGCAAAAATCAGAAATGCCAAAAGTTTACTCAACATATTAATTTACAAAAATACAATGGGAAGACCAAAAAAAAAAGATTAATTTTCCAGGTTAGACCATACATGTCAAAATACGCCTAGAAGCATAAGAAAAAGTCCAGCATTTTAATTTAAAGCTGTGACCTTTTGCCCGAAATAAAAGATAAACCAAAATCAAAGTCTTCTGTAGACTAACTTTCTTGGAAAAAAGGGAATAATAGGCCTAAAATAACAAGTTCAGGGTTGAAACCTTTTTCAATGACTGAAAAACTGGGTGTTTTTCACCAAAAAACTGATTTTGAGTTATAAAAGTAGAAATTCTTTGGTTGATTATATTTATTCATGAAGACTTGTAAATATGTTCAATAACCAAATAATGTTATGACTGCAGGATTACATGTGAAGATGCATTTTTGTGTCAGTACTACAAGATGAAAACTATGAAAGCCAAAGTTTTTACTTTTATTGTGAAATTCCTCACTCTGGTGGTTACCGGAAGTTACGGTCCTACTGTAGACTTCCCTGTAACGACGGGGACATGTTAATCAGGAAACACAAACTGATGTTTTGGTTTGGTGGTTCTTCTCACTCTTGCAATACACGCGTAGTGGATTGACTGGTTTAATTTTCATTTTGGAAAAATATATTCAGGCAAGTGTTGTTTTAACGTTATCTAGTCAACAATGGCTAACTTAGTGAAAGTTGGCTAAGAGTTTAGGTCGCAGCACGAAAGCAGTAACTTATTCCATAACATTCTATAACTTATTATTTATAACATTGCTCTGAACAGCGGATTGTAAATCGTTTTGGATTTTTTAGTCGTGTAAATCGTTTTTCTTTTGAGATTATAGCTAGCCGGTAACAGGACATAATCATTTGTGTAAAATTCGTTTCCTGGGCGTGACCGCTCCGAGTTATCGATCGTTACCGTTACTTTTCAGCTGAGTTGGCTGTAGACTTCGTATCGATAGCTAGCTAGCGAAAGTTAAACATTTTCGTCCTTAAATATTTGAAACCAATACATTTTATTATAACTTAAATGTATCAGTTGCACACGTTTGCATGCCCGTTAATTTCTGTATTATGTTAAATTATGTGAAAAATAATGTCCAGAAGTTTTGGGAAGGTACACATTTTGTCTACAATTTGTTGTCTATAACCAATCTTCCTCGACACAGTGCACGGAATTTCATTGGAAAAAAACGATCCAGTGACTATTACCATTTCCACTGATGCAACAGGCCCAATGAAGTAGATTTTTTACAATACTGAATGATGGGTTGCATTTCAGTCACGAAAACTCATAAATTGTTTGAAGTAGCTAATTTGGCCAGGCTAATAAAGTAGCTAACAACAAGCATGCTTCTTGCATTAGGTATTATTAGGTATTAAGGCGGAAGTGTGGTTTAATGGGTAAAGAACTGGTCTCGCAATCTAAAGGTCATTGGTTCGATTCCCAAGTAGGACACTGCTGTTGAGCAACGTACTTAACCTGCATTGCATATAACCAGCTGTATAGATGGATGCTATATAAAAGTTGTGTAAGTAGCTCTGGATAAGAGCATCTGCTAAAGGTCTGTATTATTATGGCTGCATTGCACAATAGCGCTAACCAACAATCTTGCTACTGCATTAGCAAGCTAGCAAAATGGCAGGTGTCCTCCATCATCATCATAGATTAATTGAGTTTGCCAACTGTTACTGATGCTGCTTAAATATTTATTATTATTATTATTATTATTATTATTATTATTATATATTGTTGTTGTTGTTGTTGTCGTTATTATTGTTATTGCTCTTGTTATGGTGTTGTTTTTAACATCCTGATATTTTCTTTCTAATGTTCCAGGTCTGATGATACTGAAAAAGAAAAAGACATGCTTCTTTGGGATGTTTGATGCGAGCTGAAGCAAACGATGGGTGACAAGCATAACGCTGAGGATGCGTTTATCGTTGTCATTCGCCCGAAGAATATAGTCAGCCTGAACTGCAAAGAATACAAAGCTAAAGCTTATGAAGTAAGCACCTTTATGTTCTGTATTAAAAATAATTTATTTCTCTGTAGAATCATGGTTTTAGGCCTGTGGATTCCTATTTATTCCGCATTCCACTTTATTTATTGTATTTCTTTCCTGCCCGGTTGCATTTTCAGTTTAGTTCTGTTGTTTGACAAACAAATCAAGAAAGTGTACCAAGTTACTCAAATTTCATTCCTATTTTAACTAATTATCTAATATCTTTCAAGAGTTTCCTGATTAATTGGTGGTGATATCTTAGGCCAACATCTCATTAAATATTATGGGCATTACTATGGCGGTGGTCCACCCTTTGATTCTATGATAACCTCCACTCTTCTGGAAAGGCTTTAGACTAGATGTTGGGGCATTGCTGCAGGGATTTTTCTTTCCATTCAGCCAGAAGAACATTAGTGAGATTGGGCACATGATTGGGCGATTAGGCCTGGCTCGCAGTTGGCTTTTCAATTGATCCCCAAGGTGTTGGATGGGGTTGAGGTCAGGGCTCTGTGCAGGCCAGTTCTCTGACACCGCTCTCGACAAAACCATTTCTATATGGACCTCGCTGTGTGCCCGGGGACATTGTCATGCTGAAACAGGAAAGGGCCTTACCCAAACTGTTGGGGAAGCACAGAATCATCTAGAATGTGGTTATATATGCTGTAGCATTAGAGTTGCCTTCACTGGAACTAAAGGTCTTAGCACAAACAATGAGAAACAGCCCCAGACCAAGGGATGTCCAGATACTTTTGGTCACATAGTGTACATTCGTAGAATGAAAAAGGCCATTGGGCTGTGTTGAGTATTCACACAGCATTAACTTCACAGGAACTCTGTATGATTTTTGTCTCTACAGATACTTTTGATAGAAGTCCCTCTAGAAGGAAAGGAGAAGAGAAGGAAGAAGGTTCTGTTGGGGACCAAAATCCAAGCAGACAGTGACATTTCCAGGTCTATTCTGGAATATGTTGATGAAACAACCAAACCTATATCCAACAACCAGGGTTTCATAGGTAGGCTAAATACACTGGTCCATGCACTGGAGTGGATATGTTATTACATTCAAAATATTATGCTAGATTATTCTGTGTTTTATGTGTTTTGAAACATTTATTTACGGGCTACTACAAATATTGTATTGCTATGTTGACTTGTGCCGGTGAACCAACTGTATTCATGGTGCATTAATCGCCAAGTATATGGTCTCGACGGGCTGTGGCAGGTCATAGGATGGCAGTGTAATATAATGGCTAAGGAGTTGGTCTCGTAACCTGAAGGCTGCAGGTTCGACTCCCCGGTAGGACACTGCCATTGCACCCTTGAGCAAGAAATTAAGCAAAAATGTCTGATCCAAAATTGAGGTCAACTGGGCCTGCTCAGCATTTTTATACATTCCACAGAGCACGATAGGATTTTAACTGCTTAATTGTGTCATGCAGTACACCGGTGTGGAAGCATCTGTACGTTTCTCCACTCTTTTATTTGAGCTGTTCTTTTAATTTGTCGCTTGTCTGTGTATGTGATTTCAGTCATCCATTTTAAACCCAACGCTGCATTGAAACGTTTTTTGGGAAATTTGTTCTGGAAAGTCTGAGTGATCCAGGGCATTTTTATTTAAAAACTGGAAATGCTGTGTGTTCTACAAACTGCGTATGATGGCGGTTATTTATTTTCAGGAAAGCGTGTGGTGCACATGAAGAAATTCCCTCTCGATGGGGAAAGTGCGGGAAAAGAAGCCTCTTTATTTATTGTGCCAATCAATGTCAAAGGTGGGACCATGCCTCACATCTTTTTATTCATTGATGGTATGGCGTAATGTGAAATCACTGAGTAGGCTCACTCTCTCTTTCTTTCTATATATATATATATATATATATATATATATAATATAATTTGTGTGTGTGTGTGTATAAACAAGACCAGGTCAAAACCTAGTATATGGGTGGACCTAACACACGTGATCCGGCCGACCAGTGGTGTAACTTCATCACTCACTCAGTCACAGACATTCACGTTTGTAGGGCTGGCCCCGCTGTTGCGGTCCAGCCAAAAACACCACGTCTGAAAAAATACCATTGTTGTTCATCAGCTTGATTTTGTACTCAAATTATAAGAGAAATATTGAGGTAAAGTTCCTCACTTTTTCCTTGTCCTGTCAACAATGTTATTATATTTAAACTTACGTTTTGTAATGTTTTTATTTTTAAGAATTGATGAAAAATGATTGATTTGTTAACAGCTGTCAACTACAATTATCACTGTTTGTAATGCACTATTGTTTAAAATCAGAATGCTCTGGCCCGTCATACGCTTACATTGTGTTTCTTCTCTAATCGCAGACAATAGTAAGCCCATATGCAGTCCTGGGGCTCCAAGTTTCTATTGCCTTCAAGATATCATGCGTGTGTGCAATGAGACCAGCACCCACTTCTCGTCCATGACATCCAAGATGCTTCTAGCCTTGGACAAGTATGCTTCAATTCAATTCAATTCAATTCAATTCAGTTTTATTTGTATAGCGCTTTTTACAGAGAACTGTCACAAAGACACTTTACAGAGTAGCAAGGCAGGAGACAGCAAAAAGTGCAAACACCAGACCTGAACCCCCAAATTGGAAGTACATAAGGTAAAAAACTCCCAGTGGGGAGAAAACCCTCAAACGGCAGCAAGAAAAAACTCCCCAATGGGGAGAATATTGAGAGAAACCCGGCTATAGAGGGGGAGCCCATCCTCCACTGGCCAGCCTGGTGTTAAGTTGAAGACGGAAAATAAAATGGGTTAAGCAAGTTACAGCTGAGGTGAAAGCTAACAAGAATAATAGCAAGTGGAAGACCAAGTGGTATAGTTCAGAATAGTGCAGTTTAGAGGAGCCGGATGATGGATCTGGAGCTCCAGACCGCATCAAGGCGTGGACAGGGGAGGAACAGGGCTGAAGCAGTCCATGACCATGAAGCGAAGGACAGGACTGGAAGTGATCCCGAGAATTCAACCCGAGGAAACAGGCTGGAGCGGTCTTTGGCAAGATAAAGGGCGAGAGCCCCATGGAAAGAGAAACAGAGAAGATAAGTTTAAGGTCAGCTTGACACTTGATGCTAAGTTACCTAGTGTGTCAACTCCGTAGGGCCAGCGTGACACTTGAGGCTGAGCTAACTACCGTGTCCACTCCATTGATGCGAGCTTGGCACTTAACGCTAAGCTCCCTACCGAGCCCAGACGTCCGTGTTTAATCTCATAGACTCCGTGATTGTACAGTACTTGACCATTTAACGAAATTATGGGACTACAGGAATGGCTAACTATTGCCAAGTATAGGACTGACTTAAGAGGTACGTTTTAAGCATACACTTAAAGACAGAGAGTGTCGGAAGCCTGCACATACAAAGGGAGATTGTTCCATAAGACAGGTGCTCTATGAGAGAAGGCTCTACCGCCCATTGTAATTTTAGATACACGTGGAATTTTCACATAACCAGCATCTTGTGAACGAAGCCATCACGATGAAGTAAGCTTCAGACCCTGGCCTTTGATTTAAAATGGCTTCCATGTACGACTATTGAGAAGTGGCGTTGCGTTTTTTCGTCCTTCTCAGGTGGCTGGCAGAACAGCACATGGTTCCTCACGCCATCCCTGCCCTGTTCAGACCCACCCCAGCAGACAGGGTGAAGATGGACGTCGGCAACCCGGCTTACGGCACGGAAAGCAAGCAGCACGACGTGACGCTCCACGTGGGCTACACGGCCCTCGAGATCAAGAGCAAGATGATGTCCCTGGAGAAGGCGGACATGTGCATCCAGAACCCTCTCTATGGCTCCGATCTGCAGTACACAAACCGAGTGAGGGGGCCTTTTTTCGCCGCAGGTCACTAACTGCGCTGTTAGTGTCTGTTTTGTTCAGGGGAGAGTTTACTTTTTGGGACTTCTGGTGTCGATTCGGTTTTAGGGCGGTGTTTCTCAACCCTGGTCCTGGGGACCCACTGCCCTGCATGCTTCAGACGTCTCCCTGCTCCAACACACCTGGTTCAAATGAACAGGTCTTCATCAAGCTCTGCAGAAGCCTGATAATGACCCATTCATTTGAATCAGGTGCGTTGGAGCAGGGAGACATCTGGGGTTGAGAAACACTGTATTAGGGTATGTTTTCAATTGGCGTGGAGAGTTTATCTGCAGTGAGGGACATTTTAAATACTTTTCTCTCACGTTTCAGGATGAAATGAGCAGCCTTTGTGTTTTGTGTCTTTCCTGTCATCAGTCAGTTTTGTTTGTGGCACACTACTTTTTCAGACTGTTAGCTAACGTTTGTGGCGAACAGAGAAAAGTTTGAATATGTTTGCGAACATTAGCTAACGCTCACCATGTTGAACGCACGTCTGGTGAAATTCCTTGCTGCCAGTCTTAAGGAGTTATGGCCAATGGGGACTGTGATTGTGAGGGTTTGCTGCATGTCTTCACATACATTCACTCCCCATTTGCTACAAATAAATATAAATATTTATATGTCAGGTCATTGTGCAGTAATCTGCTTCTCTCCACATGAAATTATGCTGATATTAGAAAGCAATATTTCTTTGAGCGCAGCAAAATCCTGGCACCATAGGAAATGGTTTCAACCAAAAATAAGATTAAATCTAATTTATTGAAGAATAAAATTCACATGTTGTTGGATATGTGGGATATATACACATGTAAAACATATGAAGGCATAATGTATATCTGTATAACCTCCTTAGGAGTTACTTGAAGTGCTTTCTTGCTTCATTATTACTATTATTATTAATTACATTTATATAGCACTTTTCCATATGCTCAAAGTGCTTTACAGTGAAGGGGAACTCACCTCACCCACCACCAATGTGTAGCACCCACCTGGGTGATGCACGGCAGCCAATCTGCGCCAGAACGTCACCACACATTAGCGAAGGTGGAGAGGGAGAGAACATTTATTAAGCCAATTAAGTCTGGGGATGATTTTTTTTTTTTAGTGGCAAGTTCTTGCGAGAGCCAGATCTGAGATTTGGCCAGGACACCGGGGAACCCCCTACTCTTAGCGATAAGTGTCATGGGATCTTTAATGACCACAGAGAGTCAGGACCTCGGTTTAACGTCTCATCCGAAAGACGGCATCTCCTACAGCACAGTGTCCCCGTCACTGCACTGGGGCATTGGGGTTTATTTGTACCAGAGGGAAGATTGCCCCCTGCTGGCCCACCCAACAAACAATCCAGTGCATCTACACCAGCCATTGTGACCAGCCCCGGAAAACCCTGAGAATCTTCTGTAAACATCCCTCGTTGCACACACAAATCACGTCACCGATATCGCCGAGCTCCGGAAAGCGAACTTTGCCTTTAAGCTTACCCTAGTGGCCCAGATGTGCCGCAGTAGATTTGAAAATGGATAAAATCAGTGGCCGGAGAGTGTGCAGGACACGCCTCGTTTTATTATGCAGAATTCCCGTTTCCCCTGGGGGCTTTTAAAAGATGTGAGCTACCACAACATTTATCGTTTTCGTGCGGTTCACTTTTTCCACCGGCCTCCGTGAACGAAACCGAACGCGCCTCTCCTTCCCCTTCTAGGTGGATAAGGTCATCATTAACCCCTACTTCGGCCTGGGCGCTCCGGACTACTCCAAAATACAGATTCCAAAGAGGGAGAAGTGGCAGCACAGCGTGAGCAACGTGGCAGACGACAAGTAAGGCCGAGGGTCGCGCGATGAAAGAGCCTGTCCCGCACGCGAGCGTTGTCGAGTAGGGTAATGACCTCCTGCACAGCGCGTTTACCGAGCGGCAGAGTCTCCCCTGAAAAGCGTCACACGACAGGCAGAACGTCCCGGAATTTTAAACCGGGAGTGAGGGAAGCTGTTCTGAGCAGTAACACAGCACACGTGTGGCTATGAGCGACACAATGAGTGTTTAAACTCAGCGAGAGTCCTCTTTAGGCTTCTTGGGAGTGCAGTGTTAAAGTACGAGAGGGGCTTCCCAATACAATGTTACAGAGTGAGAGAGTGTTACAGAGTGCATCTTATTTTGTATTTCCTTGCCCATTCCATTACATTGCATTACAGGCATTTAGCAGACGTTCTTATCCAGAGCGACTTACGTTGTATCCAGTTATACAGCTGGATATATACTGAAGCAGTGGCAGGTTAAGTACCTTTGCTCAAGGGTACAACGTCAGTGTCCTACCGGGGAATCGAACCTGCGACCTTTAGGTTACAAGACCAACTCCTTAGCCATTATGCTACACTGCCGCCATTCCTGTTAAAATGTTAGGATATTGTGCACAGTGTTAGGTTGTGACGTTATTTCCGTGCTGTGAATGTGCGTTTTTTGTGTGCTGGTCCGTCGCCTCTTTAGGGAGCGGCAGTGGGTGGACGATTTCCCGCTGCATCGGAGTGCGTGCGAAGGGGACACGGACCTGCTTTCCAAACTGCTGGACAGCGGCTTCTCCGTCAAACAGCTGGACAGTGACCACTGGGCCCCCATTCACTATGCGTGCTGGTTGGTACATGGGTTCTATTTCATTGGGGCCATTTGCTGGGGTATGGCCGACTTTTTCCTCACAACTTCAATATCAAGGTCAAGCTCATTAGTTTCATAAATCATAATTGGTAGGGTTGACTACAGGTCTCTGTTCAGATGTGTATCCTGTCAGTGTGCAGTGTGCAGTTTTGGGGGGGGGGGGGACAAACATGGAACATAAATCTACCTGTCAGGACTGGTATTGCAATTCCTCATGTTCTGTATTGCACGAAGATACGAAAATATGAAAAGTCTGTATGACAACATTGGTGTTTTTTTTTTTTTTTCGTCCACGTGCTGCATACACCTTTTAGGTACGGTAAGGTGGAGGCCACCAAGATGTTGCTGGAGAAGGGGAACTGTAACCCCAACCTGCTGAACGGGCAGCTGAGCTCGCCCCTGCACTTTGCGGCTGGTGGGGGCCACTCTGAGATTGTCCAGCTCCTTCTGCAGCACCCCGAAATAGACAGGGTAAGGTTCTGGCTGCATACCCCAAAATAGACAGGGTAAGGTTCTGGCTGCATACCCCAAAATAGACAGGGTAAGGCTCTGACTGCATACCCCAAAAGAGACAGGGTAAGATTCTGGCTGCATACCCCGAAATAGACGGGGTAAGGTTCTGGCTGCATACCCCAAAATAGACAGGGTAAGGTTCTGGCTGCATACCCCGAAATAGACAGGGTAAGGCTCTGACTGCATACCCCAAAAGAGACAGGGTAAGATTCTGGCTGCATACCCCGAAATAGACGGGGTAAGGTTCTGGCTGCATACCCCAAAATAGACAGGGTAAGGTTCTGGCTGCATTTGAATCCAACCTCACACCCTCGCACCCTCACACACTCACATACTCACACCCTCATACACTCACACCCTCACACCCTTTTTCCCCAACTCCTCGCAGCTGGCAAGTGTACCAGACCTGGGTCAAATACTTTTCTGTGCTCTATTGGCAAAAGTATTTTCTTTTTCTCATCCTCACCCATGACCCTTTAGGGGCTTTAAGTTTTGTATTTACAGGCTGGAGTAAAATTAATTTCTAAAGTCTTAACGCCCAAATTCGTCGTCTCTGGATTCTGAAGTGTTAATGAAAACATGGTAGCTTGGTAGCCTGTTTTTAGGACACTGATTGTCATTAATATACTTTCCTTTTTTTGTTTGTTCTTTTTTCTGTTTGATAATACACTGTAAAAAGTTTTAATTAGTTAAATTTTAATTCAGGGTCAGTGTTTTTTTCCCCCCATTGTTGGAATGAATAGCTTGATAGCCTGTTTTTTAGGACACTGATTGTCATTAACAGACATTTTCTTTTTATAATTTTTTTTTCTTTTTTCTGTTTGATAATACACTGTAAAAAAAAGTTTTCTTTTTTTAGATAGATTGTAATTCAGGATCAGTTGTTTTTTTTCCCATTGTAGGTCTGTAAAATAATTACATTTGTCTAGTCTAGTGCTTTATATTACAACCACTGCACAGAATGGCGTGCACAGGAATCATTGTTTGTGTATGCCTTTAACTTGCAGCACATTGAAGATCAGCAGAAAAGATCCCCGTTGCAAGTCTGCGAGGAGAACAAGCAGAACGAATGGGAGGAGGCAGCGAAACTGCTCCAGCAAGCCAATAACAAGCCCGTGAGCGCATCCTTCATCATCCTCTTCCTAGTCCAGCTTCCAACACGATCAGAGTCCGTTAACGCATTAACTCTGCATCACTGCCAAACAGTATACAAGTTGTAATTAAGCAAATGATGGTCACACCAATTATTGAGAAATTTGGACTTTTTGTTACTATTAACAAAATGTTTTGTGTTCATAAAACAATTATGTAATCTTGCTGTGGAAATGTCAACCAAGCAAAACCTTTGTGTTAGTTTTTGATGATTGAAGATGATTGATGTTACAACCCGATCTAGGGTCAGATCGTTACAGAGTAAATGATGAAGGAAATGGGCAAGGGAAGCGTACTGCAACCTGACCAGTTACTCCGGTTCCTCTCTGCTTACCCAAATCTAACTGAAAGCTGGCCGGTCTTCGAAGGGTACTGGGCTTGGGGAGGCTTCGGACAGTTCGCCAATAGTCTGAAACCAAAAGTCAGAATAATGGTCACATCTCCACCCAGAGTACTGTCAAAAATAATAAAGGAAAAATACAAAGCAAAATAACAAACTTGTGTCCCGATGGATGGATTTGTAGTCCAGCCGGAAACATGCGTCCTTCTTTATCGCAGTAGCCTAATGATCGTTGCTGGCGTTGCAGACAGCATTTGGAATCGATGCTGGACACACTGGTAGCTGGCAGCTTGTCGGCGCTTAAGTTTAGTTTCACGTAATCCGTGGGTTCCGAGCAGGTTTTGTTTGAATCCTTATTTCGTTGATCTCTGTTGGGCAGTACGAGAAGGTGCGGATCTATCGCATGGACGGGTCGTACCGCTCGGTGGAGCTGAAGCACGGGAACAACACGTCGGTCCGGCAGATCATGGAGGGCATGCGGCTGTCTCAGGAGACCCAGCAGTACTTCACCATCTGGATCTGCTCCGAGAACCTAAGTAAGGGTGGTTTCCCCCGCAGCTCTCCTTCTGCTGTAAACCCGCGACCTCTGTGTGTAAACCCGCGACCTCTGAGTGTAAACCCGTGACCTCTGCGTGTAAACCCGCGACCTCTGCGTGTAAACCCGCGACCTCTGTGTGTAAACCCGTGACCTCTGTGTGTAAACCCGTGACCTCTGTGTGTAAACCCGTGACCTCTGTGTGTAAACCCGTGACCTCTGTGTGTAAACCCGCGACCTCTGTGTGTAAACCCGCGACCTCTGTGTGTAAACCCGTGACCTCTGTGTGTAAACCCGTGACCTCTGTGTGTAAACCCGCGACCTCTGTGTGTAAACCCGCGA
Source organism: Anguilla rostrata (assembly GCF_018555375.3). Lineage (NCBI taxonomy): Eukaryota > Metazoa > Chordata > Actinopteri > Anguilliformes > Anguillidae > Anguilla > Anguilla rostrata. Next base: position 53,551,582 of record NC_057940.1, on the reverse strand, counting down.
CCTCTCTGCGTAAACCTGTGACCTCTCTGCGTAAACCCGTGACCTCTGTGTGTAAACCCGCGACCTCTGCGTGTAAACCCGCGACCTCTGTGTGTAAACCCGCGACCTCTCTGCGTAAACCCGTGACCTCTCTGCGTAAACCCGTGACCTCTGTGTGTAAACCTGCGACCTCTCTGTGTAAACCCGTGACCTCTGTGTGTAAACCCGTGACCTCTGTGTGTAAACCCGCGACCTTTGTGTGTAAACCCGCGACCTCTGCGTGTAAACCCGCGACCTCTGTGTATAAACCCCTGACCTCTGCGTGTAAACCCGTGTGTGCCGTCTCTGTGTGGTCTCTGTGCTCTCCGTGGCTAATGTCCCCTGCGTTTTCTTCAGACCTGCAGCTGAAGCCGTACCACAAGCCCCTGCAGCACCTGCGCATTTGGACGGAGATCGTCTCGGACCTCACCGTGCTGGACCCCCAGCGCGAGACGCCCCAGCTCTTCCTGCGCAGGGACGTCTGCCTCCCTCTGGACGTGGAGAAGAAGGTCTGATCCTAAACGCTACACACTCACTGAAATGCAGCACAGTAGCACCGCCTAATTTAGTATTTTTGTACTTCTTCCCGGATAACTTTCAGCATTCCCCTGAGAAAATTATTTTGTGGGGTTGGTGTTTGTGGATCCCTGGAATGGGGACTATGTCATGATTAAACATTTCCGCGGCAGGTTGAAGACCCGCTGTCCATCCTCATCCTGTTCGACGAGGCTCGGCACTGCCTGCTGAAGGGGTTTTACCCCTCGCCCGACAGCAAGCTCATCACGCTGGCCGGCCTGCTGCTGCAGATCATCTACGGAAACTACGAGAGCAAGAAACACAAGCAGGGGTTTCTCAAGTCAGTGAGAGCGACGTCGCTCGCGGGAATATCGCTGCTTGTCTACGTCCGTGGCACGAGACGATAGCCTTAAACGTGGTCAATAATTGTATAATGTGGGTAACGTGAACTATCTCCTTGTTTGTTCTACAACTTCAGATGTTTCTTTTTTCTGTTTTCCAGTGAGGAAAATCTGAAATCCATCGTTCCAATATCCAAGGTAAAGAGCAAAGCACACCATTGGACGAACAGGATTCTTCATGAATACAAGGTTATTTTTTTATTATTCTTTTTTACGTGCTGCCAGGCTTTTTAACTCTGAATCTGTGCTGTCGATCAAATCAGTCATAGACAAGCTTGACTTTCACTGTTCAGTATGGCGTACTGATAAATAAAGCATGCTTTGCACGGTGAGAATGGCATTTAAAAATTTTTTATTTTTTTTTTGGGGGGGGGCGTTTTTTTTAGCTTTATTTGGATAGAACAGCGGAGAGAGACAGGAAGAATTAGGAGGAGAGAGAGGGAGAGACGTGCGACAAAGGTTGGCGGTCGGAGTCGAACCGCCGATGTCGCGGCTCACACTGAGCATGTGGTTAGCGCTCTGCGGACTGCGCCACTAGAGACCCCCCCTAGCATTTTCGCCAGCCCTAAGACCCGCCTCTGCTCCCCCTCCCCCCCAGAACCTCAGCACAAGTGAGGGGGTGAGCAAGGAGATGCACCACCTCCAGCGCCTGTTCCTGCTGAACTGCTGGGACATCCCCACCTACGGCGCCGCCTTCTTCACCGGCCAGGTCTTCACCAAGGCCAGCTCCAGCAACCACAAGGTCATCCACGTGTACGTCGCGGTCAACGCCAAGGGCCTGCACCTGATGAACATGGAGACCAAGGTGTGCGCCGACCGCGCCGTCCCTCACCGATGACACGATAGCCTTTCCGGGTCAAATGAACAAACTGGCATTAGCTTCACCCGAATCACGCAATCCACAAAATCAGCCTCGCTGAGTCAAAGGAACCCCAGCCCTAAGACTCACTGAGTCTTGGAACCACGTCAGTTTCAAGTCACGCAAACCATCGCTGGCCTCGGTGAAGTCTGTTTTGCATTTAATCAATGAACCCGAGCCAAACCGTTGTTTTACCGCTTTTAACGACTTGTAGCTGATGTATCAAAAAAGTGTGGAACATTAGCATTAATGAGACATCGAATGTAAGGTAATCAGTGTCGTATTAATCTCATTTATTATCGTGTGCCCCGGAAGTTATTTTATGTGCACGGTGCCCCCTGAATCGTACAAGCTGTTTTTGTGTCTCTCATCAGATGCTACTCATAAGCCTGAAGTACGGGACCTTCATGTGGCAGCTGGGTCAGGCGGACCAGTACTTCCACACCCACAGCCCAGAAAACAAAATCAACTTCATCGTGCACACCAAGCAGGTGAACATTCAATCATTTTCAGTAACGTGGCGAAAACCATTAACTACCCGTTATGTGCGGTGTCTAAGCCAATGGGGAAGGCCCGAATGCGAAGCGTTGCGTCCCCACCAACTTCTAAAGAGCAAAGATCACACCGTGTTCCTTAATGTTGTTTCAGTTGTGACGAGAAAAACACTGTGGAGGAGCTTTACTAGTGGTGGTTACAAACATGCCTATCCAGTCTACAAAATGTATTTTTCCCCCCCGATAACATGAAACGTGAAGCAGACCTTGGATTTTGTGCGTGTTTCAGGTGTATCGGAGGATTACATTTAAAAAAAAAAAACTGATTAAAAAAAAACGAAATGGCCTTTTGTCATTGTGTTTGTCTGCAGGCTGGTCTGGTTGTGAAGCTCCTAATGAAGTTGGGCGGACAAATAACACCGAATGACCGACACTTGGACAAGTATGCATATGTATAATATATGTCATTGTAAGTCAAATATATTGCCTTGTTCTATTATGTTTTTTTATTTTGTCGCTAGACCATTTTTCTTTTTGGATAATTGAAACCTTCTGATATTCTGTATCAGATTTTTTTGGGATGGAAATTGGTAATCCACGGTGACACGGTTAAACATGAATATGATGTAAAACAATCGAATTTGAATTTGGTAAATCTGAAATCGTATTTCATAATTTGAAATTGTACATATCGTTTTGAAATGGTTGTTTACATAGAATTTGCATTTCATAATTTGAAAGTTTTAAAAATGAATGCTGTGATTTGAATCTGAATTTCAAAAACCTGAACTTGAATGGAACCCATTCTAATGAATGTTTTTCAGTTTTCAGTTTCAGTTCAGTTAAATGTTGAATTTGAAACTTGCAAAGCTCTATTCAACCTTTCAACTCTGAAAAATGACACAATTTCAAATCCGACTCACAAAAAGTTTTCAAATCTCCAGAAGCTTTTGAATCTCCAAAGCTTTCAGTTTGTGAAAATCCAGGCATTTAGGAAAAATATGTTCACAGATATCTGCTGGAACACGTCACTTGCTTCTGATTGGCTATTCCTGAGGGCAGGAGGCTTCTGCTCCGAGCGGCAATGATCTGTGAAACTTCGCAAATTCTGTCATGCTGACTACGTACTTTATTATTATTATTATTATTATTACTATTATTATTATTTTCACACCTTAGCAAATGTAAAAGTCATCAAAGCTACTGTATTTATATTTTAACTGCTAGTCAGACTACTGTCTGTCTACTATGTAAGTTAGACTAATGTCGTTATCGTTACCTTGGACACTTAAAAGCTTTTGGAGGGTTGAATTGAATTGGATCTGTTCGAGAGTTGGAAGGCTGAATAGAGCTTGCAAATTTGAAATTATTTTTAACTTAATGAAACTGAAGACCGAAAAAAAAACAAATTATGAAATACAGATTCAGATTTACTGAATTCTAATTCAGTTACTGGTGGTGCACGATTACACTGTACATGAAGATCTTTCTACACACACTTCTACTGTAACTCATTGAACAATTTCATAATGATCCTGTTTTACTTATTTTATTTTGAGGTTTCTATCTCAGTTTTGTATATCAGTTGTGTACTTCAGTATTTTTATTTCATTTTAAGAATTCCATGTACAGTATATGTTTATTTAACATTTTATCTATCTCATGACGTATCTCAATTCTCTGTAACTTCTGCTTTACTTGCCTTATTCTACTTTATTGCTGCACAGTTCAGTTGGGGTTGCGTGTTTTCAAACATGCTAAATCCAGCTTGGTGTTATCCGTAGTACATTAAGACATCAAACCAAGGGAAATAGTTTTGCTACTTCAAGATGACTATCTACCTTTCTGGTAAACCGGTACATAAAGAGTTAATGAATTTTGTTTGATTGGTTTGATTTTGCATTAAAAATTGCCAGGGGCATGGTGAACTCTGTTACTTTACACCAGGCTGGCCAGTGGAGGATGGGCTCCCCCTCTATAGCCAGGTTCCTCTTGAAATTTCTTCCCATTTGAGAGTTTTTTCTCTCTACCGTTTGAGGATTTTATCCCACTGTGAGTTTTTTTTACCCTATGTATTTGCTCTTTTTGCTCTGTAATGTGTCATTGCGACAGTTCTCTGTAAAAATAAAAAAAAGCGCTATACAAATAAAATTGAATTGAATTAAACTTTGTGTGAAGCACTGTACTGTACTGGGTGACTGGTGGAATCCATTATAATCATCACACCCTGATGCTTACCACTACGTGAGGATTTCTAATGTTTTTTCAAGCTGCAGGTAAAGGCGTCGTTCATCCATTCGCCACCGTTCGCTCATTAAACGTTTTCTGTAACTTTGCTCTTACCGTTTGTGTAGGCCAATGGATATATTAATGTCGCAATATTTAAAATGGTAGCTTGTTATTTTTTTGTTCCCTTTAATTCTGCAGCTTACAAGTGGCTCAGTCTGTGATGATGCGTGTTGTGTAGGGCAGCAGTGTAGTATAATGGGTAAGGAGCTGGTCTTGTAACCTAAAGGTCACAGGTTCGATTCCCAGGAAGGACACTGCCGTTGCACCCTTGAGCAAGGCACCTAACCTGCATTGCGTCAGTATATACCCAGCTGCATAAATGGATGCGATGTGAATGCTACTGTATGCAAAAAGTTGTGTAAGTCGCTCTGGATACGCGCGTCTGCTAAATGCCTGTAATGTGTTCAGCACAGACTATGGCGGTGGCATATGTGCGAGTTGGGTGGGGGGGAGCCTTTACAATGAGCGTACCCCAGGGGGCCCGTGGTTCCCAAAATCTGCCCCTGATCACAGTGGAAAGCTCCACTATTGTTCCGTGTCCATCTCGAGGCACCTGCCATCCATGAAACGGTGGCTTTCATCCCAATTAAAATAGATATGCTGTGGAGGGTCAAGATGGGGTACTAGAGGGACAAGCCTGGGAGAATAACTCATACAAACATTATCCTGGGGCAGGTACGTCATATTGAAACGTACGATTGGCCACTTAAAGAGATGCGATCATCTTTTAATAAGATTACAATCTGACCTTACTCGGTCTAATCGAATTATTCCGTTAACATAAAGCATTTTCATTCGAAGTGCGTTGACACTCATCCCAAGAACGAAACCAAACATAACTCCCGAGACACAAAAGCATTGAAATGTTATATTAATCTTTATTTTAAATTTGAAAAAATGCCCATAAAATCCAAAGCTCGTACCTTTACAAAAATATGTCTACAAATGTCTTCTGTGGTCTGTCTGTAGTAGCAGTCGAATAAAACACAGTGTAGTATACCCTGCAGCAGCCTTCACACCAAAAAAAAAAACAAAAAACAAAAACATTCTATTCTTTCTTCCACTTACACAACACACAGTATAAATTAATCACTTTAAATTAGCATTCCACAAATATACATTTAGATTGTGATTATAATTATGAACAACCGATAAGCAGACTCATTTACACAGAAGCCGTTTCATATGCTGGCAAGAAAGCCAATTATTACACAATTATTTTGGTCCCAGAAATATACACATGATAGTCATACAAACACCGCAGCTCTGCAAAATTAAAAAGTATCTGAGGCTTCAAGCCTCTTTACACATAAGCAAGTCTTATCTTCGTATTCCAAAGTGCAGCTGAGCATAGGAACAAGACCCTGTGAGAAGAGGTTATGAATTAATATATGAGATCTGTTATTATCAGCTGCATATTTCATTAAATGCGCCGTGCTTTAAATAAATGGCCGGTACCACAATTTGGTTTGCACGTAATGTGTGGCCCTGCTGTACAGTACAGTAATACATAACGTGATCTTTTTGGTTGATTGACAGCTAGTCTCGAAACAAAGTCACATCTTCAGAAATCTTAATATACCTACAAGAAACTCCTTCACCGAGTTCATATGATTGGTTATTAAATATTGGTTACTTCTATAAAAAAAAAAAAAATTTTTAAATAAAAAGAGGGTATCACACTAGTCAACACTGTTCTTACTAGGATTATATTGGACAGGCGTACGCAATGTTACCTGACTGCACGCTTCCCAGCCTCCTCTGCAGTGCCTCGAGCCTGGAGATGTAGTCGCTCAGGGCCCTGTCAGGGTCGTAGTTCTGGAGATGAGAGCAGACCAGGCTGCCCGTTTCCGTGGGAACCGTGTTAAACCTACGCATGGGGAAATAAAAGACAACCGCAGTGAGCCAAGCACTTTCCTGAGGGAAGGTTCCTGATCCAGGTGTTCAGGTTCCTGATCCTGAGTGAGCAGGTGTTAGGGTTACTGATCCTGAGTGAGCAGGTGTTAAGGTTACTGATCCTGAGTGAGCAGGTGTTAGGGTTACTGATCCTGAGTGAGCAGGTGTTAGGGTTACTGATCCTGAGTGAGCAGGTGTTAGGGTTACTGATCCTGAGTGAGCAGGTGTTAGGGTTCCTGATTATGAGTGAGCAGGTGTTAGGGTTACTGATCCTGAGTGAGCAGGTGTTAGGGTTACTGATCCTGAGTGAGCAGGTGTTAGGGTTACTGATCCTGAGTGAGTAGGTGTTCAGGTTCCTGATCCTGAGTGAGCAGGTGTTAGGGTTACTGATCCTGAGTGAGTAGGTGTTAAGGTTACTGATCCTGAGTGAGCAGGTGTTAGGGTTACTGATCCAGAGTGAGCAGGTGTTCAGGTTCCTGATCCTGAGTGAGCAGGTGTTAGGGTTACTGATCCTGAGTGAGTAGGTGTTCAGGTTCCTGATCCTGAGTGAGCAGGTGTTAGGGTTACTGATCCTGAGTGAGTAGGTGTTCAGGTTCCTGATCCTGAGTGAGCAGGTGTTAGGGTTACTGATCCTGAGTGAGCAGGTGTTAGGGTTACTGATCCTGAGTGAGCAGGTGTTAGGGTTACTGATCCTGAGTGAGCAGGTGTTAGGGTTACTGATCCTGAGTGAGCAGGTGTTAGGGTTACTGATCCTGAGTGAGCAGGTGTTAGGGTTACTGATCCTGAGTGAGCAGGTGTTAGGGTTACTGATCCTGAGTGAGCATTGTTAGGTTACTGATCTGAGTGAGCAGGTGTAGGTTACTGATCCTGAGTGAGCAGGTGTTAGGGTTCCTGATTAGAGTGAGCAGGTGTTAGGGTTACTGATCTGATGAGCAGGTGTTAGGGTCCTGATTATGAGTGAGCAGGTGTTAGGTACTGATCCTGAGTGAGCAGGTGTTAGGGTTACTGATCCTGAGTGAGCAGGTGTTAGGGTTACTGATCCTGAGTGAGCAGGTGTTAGGGTTACTGATCCTGAGTGAGCAGGTGTTAGGGTTACTGATGCTGAATGAGAGCAAATGGTAAATGGACTGCATTCATATAGCGCTTTTATCCAAAGCGCTTTACAATTGATGCCTCTCATTCATGTATTCACACACACACTCACACACCAACGGTGAAAGGCTGCCATGCAAGGTACCAATCAGCTCGTTGGGAGCAGTTAGGGGTTAGGTGTCTTGCTCAGGGACACTTTGACACTCCCAGGGCGGGGGATCGAACCGGCAACCCCCCGACTGCCAGACAATCGCTCCTACCTCCTGAGCTATGTCGCCCCTAGAGCAAGGTTAGGGGACTCATCACAGGATCGAGCGGGTGTTTAAAAGCACCCCGCCTGTGAGAGCGGGACGAGGTGTAATTACCGGCGCCGTGCTGGGACAGCTTACCTGGCGGAGTCTCTGCCCGTCTGCCCGCGGCTGGATCCCCGGAGCTCTCCGTACCCGTCCACGCTCCCCGGACGCAGATACGGCGACTCTCTTCGCCCTTCGTTTGCTGATATTGAGAGAGAACGGCCAAAAATGACATCAGACAGAAAGGAATAATAATAATAATAATAATAATAATAATAATAATAATAATAATAATAATAACTACAAATTGTTAATTAAAGGGGCCCAAGCACAATACAGCAATTACAAGTTTTTAAGCTATAAGGACACATATTGGATGAATGGTGCAAAAATTCAACATACATACAAGTTTCATGATGATGACCCATTGCTACTGTAAGCCTGTCACCAGCCCACAGTCAACTGACTGGCTGATGGCAGCCATATATTTTTTAGATATGACTTTACCATTGTACATCCAGTGTAAATAATGCAAAGATTCAACATTATTGGTCAAAGCAATAGAGGAGTTGGATGCACCAATAGAATGCTGCCTCTCAGTCAATCACACGTCAGTCATGTTTCGTGATGACTGGACAAAGCGTTTCTGAGTTGCAGCTGTTTTAGAAAAAATGGCCATTGCCCATGATCTGTTGATTTGCAAATGGCAGTCATATAGTTCAACATTTTTTTTGGATGATTATTTAAAGATATTTTTGGTCGTTGGTGGGGTCTTTAACAGAGATGTAGGACTCAAAATTTCAGTCTGATTGGTCAAATAGTTTATAATAAGAGTTATAAAAAAAACAGAACAAAAACAATAGGGCCCCAGTAGCTTCACTGCTTGGACCCCCTAATAGTAGCTGCAAGCAGCGATACAAGAGTCCAGGCAAAAGGCTGTAATTTGGAAATAATGATGTTACGAAATTTTGCAACCAATTCAAAAATAGCAGAAATTCAATATAGTAGGTTTTGTGGTTTATTGAGGCAAATTTGATCTGCAGTGAGAGACATGAACGTTGATATGAAGTTCATGACAGCAGTTCCAAGTGAAAGATGATCTTGTTCAAAAACACAAAGGTTTTCAGGGGTCGCTGCAGCTCTGACTAAAACCTACAAAGCAAAACTCAGATCGACTCGAAACCTTGACTGTACTACAGTCATATACGGTAGTAGACCTTATTTGACATTTTGCGATACCGTCTTCTTTATGAGGACAAAATGTACAAAACCAGCATTCAGCAGTTTGTGTGGCCAAGTTACAGTGAACGGACAGTCCTGTATTCTCTCCAGATCTCAAGGTAAGAGGTGCACATTGTGCAGTGGTTTGCTTTCTGCTCTGGTTTGCTTTCAATTTTTTTGAACATTTTATTTGCTCTACACAGAAAATCAATTACATCTGATTAAAGATTTATTGTGGCCAATCCACAATTGTACCTTCATGCCTTAAATTAGAGCTCAGTTGCACGTAGCATAATAATACATATTAGATGATTAACCAATAGCGAGGAGGCTCCTTTCATGCCATTAGATGCCTTCAGCTGGAACAGCCTGCCCAGACTGACAAGCATTACCGTTCTCACCTGTTATCTGGCCCTGGCCGTTTCTGTGGACAGTCGAGGAGATGGAGCCGGCCTCCGCGGTCTTGTACCATCGTTTCACAAGGTACCTCATTCTGTGAAACAGCAGTCATCACGCTCACATTACTACCAATGATAAGTGCACCTTGCGTTCTGAAAAATACAACAGTCACGCTCATCTGTGATAGTGTGGCAAATGTAACAGTTCACTACACACTTGCGTGCACAGTTCTGTGATTGCTCTCGGGCTACCAGCAACACAATTTTCTTCCACTGGCCTGATTTCTCTAACTTATATTCATTAGCAAAAGTGCTAATCATGCCTTGCGTCTAATAGTATAATAATAATAATAATAATAATAATTTGATAGTATTTCCAGTTTTTTATTAAAATTATGGAAAGTGTAATTCATTCTGTTCAATGCTTTCCTTTTTTCTACGTCAGTGATAAAAAGCTTGACAACTGCATCGATGATCAAATATGTAGTGTAGTGTATTACATTAATTCATAACTCAGGATCAACTTCTAAGGTTCCACTGGTAAATGGTAAATAGGCTGCATTTATATAGCGTTTTTATCCAAAGCGCTTTACAATTGATGCCTCTCATTCACCCGAGCAATTAGGGGTTAGGACACTTCGACATGCCCAGGGTGGGGGATCGAACTGGCAACCCTCCGACTGCCAGACAACCGCTCTTACCTCCTGAGCTATGTCGCCCCCTGCATATATCTCTCTATTTTGTACATCAGGGCACCCAGCATTAACCCAGATACGACAACCCTCTCAGAGTTTAGAATATTTAGCCTCGGCTATGAATTACTCAAACCAACCCTGCAACAGTTTTTTTGTCCACACGGGATCATTAAATTAACAGTGCCCGGATACACTTCTGTTCGACACTTGAAGCAAAGTTCTTGAGACTGTGTCGTCACCATGAAATACAGGACTGAAGACGATGTCATACGACAGCAACTCAATCGCGTCTGGCTGGCCCGGCGGGCTGCTAATATGTTTTTGGATGCTAACCCCGGAGCACTTCCTGTCTGGCTCGTGCCGCCTGAATTCTGGCAGACTCGCTCGCCGTTCCCCGCTTTACCTGAAGAGGGCGATGACGACTCGCGCCGCGGACCTGAAGCGGGTGAACCCTCTCGGCCGCTGACTGGCCGCGTCCAGGCTCTGGGACGATCGGCCGCCCATCCGGGCGATCAAGGCGAGCGTCGCCGCCTCGCAGTCCTGAAAGCTGCCCAGCAACAGCAGCAGGTACTTCTTCTGGTAAACGAGTGCCTTCCGAAAGCTCTCCGCCCGCAGGTATTTCACATAGATCCTCTGAAAGAGAGAAAACAGCGGGACGGTATCCAATCAGAGGCGCGAATAAACGTTTGTGACAACCAAGAGACCAATCGGTGAATCAGTCATGAGACTGATCCACCCCTTAGCGTTTAAAAAAAATTCCATCTGCTTTATTGTAAAACACAGGCACACCAGACTGAAAAACTAGCGCAGATGGCACTAGTGGTTGTCACGATACAATAATGTTTACCTTCGATGCGATACTTTGAAAAATATCTACATTCAATACCATTTTCGGGGAAAAAAAAACATTCCAAAAGACTTTTAATAAAAGATAGCAAACAATTTACATGATTTCAAACAATTTTTATAGGCCTAGGTAGCACAAAGGAACATTCATTTTCAACCGATTATATGTAGGCTGCTATGTGTATTCTAATTAAGCTTTATTATACAGGTGAGCTATCAATCACAACTGAATCTATCACTCTTAATTAATTTGCCTTTTGGACCAAGTCCAAGTGCTTTTTCTATTAATTCACACCCATTGTCTTTTACTTTCTCAGGCCAGACTGTCCACTACCAGGCTGGTCAGTTTTTAGTGCATTAAAAATGGCCACTGGCAAAGTCATGCTTTTCAATCAGTCTCACCACACACAACAGCCTACACTATAAATAAAGAAATATCAGGGTAATTTTACATTGAATTGTTGAAATGCTGTGAGTATTATTCAATTATATATATTAAAAAAGAAACACTGGGCGGCAAGGTGGTGCAGTGGGTAGCACTGTCGCCTCACAGCAAGAAGGTCGCGGGTTCGAATCTCGGCTTGGGGCCTTTCTGTGTGGAGTTTGCGTGTTCTCCCCGTGTCCGCGTGGGTTTCCTCCGGGTACTCCGGTTTCCTCCCGCAGTCCAAAGACGTGCAGGTAGGTAGGCCGATTGGAGACTCTAAATTGCCCATAGGTGTGAGTGTGAGTGTGTGTGAGTGAATGGTGTGTGTGCCCTGCGATAGATCGGCGGCCTGTCCAGGATGTGTTCCTGCCTCTCGCCCCAATGCACGCTGGGACAGGCTCCTACCTTGAGTGCCGCACCATCGGCGTCGGAGTCGGCGAAGTCCCAGAGCGCATCGCTGCGGATCTTTCCCCTCAGGCGCGTCGCCTCCGCCTCCGACTGCCGCAGACGCTTCTCCAGCTGCGTCCGCTCGCTCTCCCAGCCCTCGCGCGCCGACGCCAGCAGCGACTCCACGCCGTCCGCGCGACCGGCCCCTCCGTGGCGAGCCTGCAGAGGAACGGACGACCCAAACAATCGTCCCGATTATCGCCCCGGAATACGAAGAAAACGGCCTGAGCCCACGTTCGGCTACGTCCGAAGTCACGCCGTGGTGAACGCAGTTAGGACGCGTTGACTACGGTTTGACGTTAGCGACCGAGGAATGTTCTGGAAGGGCACGCAAGACAATCTGCGGCTTACTCGCAAGCCAGGGACAGTACTTGCAATGCCACAAAAGACAAGGTGTAAGTGAAAGTACAGCATCCCCAAGCTCAACTACTTCTAGCTCTACTGATGAATAAACGCACCTGTCAAAGTGTCCAGAAATGCTCGTTTTACTGAACATAAGAATTTAGTTCTACTAACAGACCCACCAGTTCCTTAGGACAGTGCTGGTGTTGAACTGTGCTCAGGGCTTAGGACAGTGTTGGTGTTGAACTGTGTTGAGGGCTTTGGGCAGTGTTAGGGCAGAACTGTGTTGAGGGCTTTGGACAGTTAGTGTGGAACTGTGTTCAGGGCTTTGGACAGTGTTAGTGTGGAGCTGTGTTCAGGGCTTTGGACACTGTTAGTGTGGAGCTGTGTTCAAGGCTTTGGACAGTGTTATGGTAGAACTGTGTTGAGGGCTTTGGGCAGTGTTAGTGTGGAACTGTGTTCAGGGCTTTAGACAGTGTTAGTGTAGAACTGTGTTCAGGGCTTTGGGCAGTGTTAGTGCAGAACTGTGTTCCTTTACTACATTAAACAACCTACTTTAAAACCGAAGACGTGCCCGCATCTATTTTTCTAAAAGTACGGCGGAATAAACGGAACTCTTAAAACATTCCGCAGAGCGTGCGATGGAAAGGACCGGTAAAGGACCGGAAAGGACCGGTAAAGGACCGGAAAGGGCGGGAAAAGGGCGGCGCGGGCGGCGCTGCGCTCACGTTGGCCGGCGGCGGGCCCCACGGGCGGCCGAGCCTCAGCTCCTTCTCCAGTCTGACCAGCGCGTTGCGCAGGTCGTTCTTCTCCTCAGTCAGGCGGCTGACGAAGCCCGTCAGCTCGGCGTTCTGCCTCAGGAGCCGCTCCGTCAGCGAGTTCGAGGAGCCGCCGGCGGGCGGGGCCGTGCTCTGGGCGCACGCACACACACGCACACACACACACACACACACACACACACGCACACACACACACGCACACACACACACACAACGCAACAGCGAAAACAACTTCACTTACGCTCGGGATCAGACAACGATTCATTCCCAGCCTCCTAATCCACATCATTCACAGATTACATTATATTACATTACAGGCATTTAGCAGATGCTCTTCTACAGAGGTGTCTCATACACAGCTTTTACATTGCATCCATTTATACAGTCCTTACACAAACAGTGACTGTCACTTTTATCAATTGTAAAGCGCTTTGGATAAAAGCGCTATATAAATGCAGTCCATTTTACCATTCCCTGAGCTACTGCCATAAAGATTAAAGAGGCTAACGCTCGCTACTGTAATAGAGATTTGCCAGCCCCATCTGATTCGAGCTGCGCTTACCTGTGGGGCAGGAGACAGCGCTTGCACCTGCTGCAGCAGGGATACCACGCCCCGCACACTGTTCTGCAGGCCCTCACAGTCTGCCTCCTCAAGGGTCACCCTGCAAACACACACCGGGACATTGGAGGCACACTACGCATGGCTTCTTTCTTGGCACTGGGGTAGCTGTGTGAACGTGCGCACCAGCAGGAAAACCTTTGTCAGTGAAACCACATAATTACAAAAACCTGGAGCAACTGGTGCCCTTATTGGGGGAACTGGGAATGCTGAGCAAGGACAAAGTCGCTATATAATACTATATATAATACTAAGCATGAGACTAGAGGACAGAGACCAGGACAATAAGGAAAGACCCAATCACCAACTTCCTCATCATTGAATCACACTAACTGCTGGTTATTATTTTAAATAATATTTCTTGTAATCACGTGTCCATGAATGACTACTCTAAAAAAGTATTTCACAGTCTGAGATGAATTTTTGTGTAGTTGCTACCAATTTCTGCACCCTGTGACATGAATTGGTGGGTGGATATCGCATCGATCTAGTTTTCAAATAATGACGAAACATAAAAATTTAGCTCACATGCAAGAAAACCTTAAAAATGTACACACCACAGAGGAAGAAATTTTAGAAGTGAAAAAAAAAATCCAATATGGCAGTTTAATTTAGTACTGAAAGCTGTTTTTTACTTTGATAAATATGCTTCCTGAAATGTACCCGCCTAGCAGTGGACAGTGAGAGAATGAATCATATTGCGTGGGTTTACCTTCCTGTAGTATTACTTGTCATGGCGTTTATCTTAGCAGCAATGTGCTGCAGCTGGTTGATGATCTTGTCCATAAGCTTCGGGTTTGCAGTCGCTGCGGTTATTTCATGTAGAGAAATGAAGCTGGAGTCCGCTTCCGGCACCTTCTCCAGCGATACCCAGTCTTGTGTACGGATGCCGGACTCGTCCTCTGCTCGACACAGGTCCTGAGGTGGCAAAACACAGAGCGTTTCATTCACTGCTTCAGACAGTACATCGAAATATTAGGTAGCTATTTCTCAAAAAACTAACCCAACAATGACCCCCAATAATAGAAATGACCGTTGGGAGCAGTGGCGTAGGTTTCGTTTGAAAATTGGGGGCGACACATCAAGCGGGGGTTCTGGGGGTCCTCCCCCAGGAAATTTTGAGCGTCAAACACCTCATTTCCGATGAATTTTTATGCACCAATGTGTGCCTTATTCCTGCATCAATTTATGGTGGACATGTCTTTATTTATGTAAAGGAAAACACAAAATTCACGGGGACAAATGCACGTGTTCTAAATATTGAGGGGGACGTACCCCCTGCGTCCCCCCTGAAATCTACGCGCCTATGGTTGGGGGGGGGGGGGGGTAAAAGGTGATGGAACGGGAGGAGATGTGACGCACCGCCTGAGTGTCGGGCTGCCGCGTTTCGGCGAAGCCCTGAAGCCGCGACACCCGGTCCTGCAGTTCGTCTCTCTCCCGCCGCAGCCGCAGCGCCTGCTGCTCGGTCCCGTCCGCCTGCGCCCGCAGCTCCTGCGCCTGCGCCCGCAGCTGCCGCAGCTGCTCCTGCGCCTCCCGCAGGGCCTCCTGGGCGAGCCGCGCGAGCCGGCCCTCCTCGTCGCGCTCCAGCCTGGCCTGTATGGCCTCCAGCCTGAGGCCTTCCGCCTCGCCCAGCAGCCGCACCACCTGCGCGTGCTTGTCGTCCAGCTGCGACCGCAGAGACTCCACGACCGCCTCCTCTGCTGCCTCGCCCTGCACTTCCTCTGCCTGGGCTGCGTGCCGCGGACTCCCCGGCTGCTGCTGCCGAGGTTTCGGCTGGCCGCGAAGCTCCCTCTCCCGCTCCAGGGCGCTCCCCAGCTCCTGGGCCCTGGCCTGCGCCGACTCCAGCTGCACCTGGAGCTCCGACACGCGGCTCTGCTCGCGGGACAGCAGGGACTGCTGCTGGGCGTGGCCGCGGTCCGCCTGCTGCTTGAGCTGGTCCGACGTCCTCCTCTCCTTCTCTACAGCCTCAGTCAGCTGGGCCACCTTCGTCTGCTGCTCCTTCAACAGCAGCCTCACGTCCTGCAGATATGATGAGCCAATGATCGACATCAGTCAACACTGACATAACATAACATAACATAGCATAACTAAACATAACATGATATAACATAACTAAACATAACATAACATGACACAACATAACATAACATAACATAGCATAACATAGCATAACTAAACATAACATGATATAACATAACATAACAAAACATAACAAAACAACATGACATGACATGACATAAATAAACATAACATGACATAACACAACTAAACATAACATAACATAACATAACATAACATGACATAACACAACATAGCTAAACATAACATGACATGACATAACTTAACATCACTAAAAATAACAATACAAGAACAGGCCATTCAGCCCAACAATGCTCAACAATTTCCTGACTAAATGAGTGCTCTGATTACCTTCAGACTCCATCGTATCTAACACCGTATCAAGCCTAGTCTTAAAAATCCCTGCCTCTACTACATGACCTGGCAGGCTATTCCACACATTGACTATTCTCTGCATGGAAAAATTGTTCCTTAATGTCTGTATGGAATTTACCTTTTGTTAATTTCCATTTATGTCCCCTCATTCTACCAACAGAATTCAACCTGAAGAATCTCGTGTAGTTCACTTTGTTGATCCCCTTTATGAATTTAAAAGCCTCAATAAAATCTCCCATGAGTCTCCTTTTCCTAAGCTTGAAGAGGTTAAGCACCTTAAGTCTTTCCTCATAGCTTTTATCTTTCGTACCAGGAATCAATTTGGTTGCTCTTCTTTGAACTTTTTGCACTTCACTGACCCTGACAACAGTCCATATATACCAACACTATGGCACCATAGACGCATTAAAAATAATCTGCCCAGTTAAGACAAAATTAATAGCCACTGCATTTTAAATACTTTCTCCATTGCTAAACTATAACAGGGTTTTCATACAAATAGTCTACCACTGGCTACACTTTGACAAACACTGAAAACTCTTAATGCCTCCATCTGTAATGCCCACTGCCGTTTGTTGCTCTTGATGAGACCGCCCGCCAAGCGATCGTAACGTAATGACCGTAAGGTACTCTTACCTCCAGATCTTCTCTTTCGTTCTGGTCCTTTTTCTCCGATTTACATTTTTCTTTTTCAAAAGCCCACTGAAGCTCCCTGGACTTCCGTTGTTCATTTATCAGTTTTTTGTTAAGAAGGTCCACCTCGGCAGCCTTCTCGGTAACTTCGGTCCTGCAATCCAGAAGGTGGAGATTACTACGATCCCTACGGCCCGGACGTGTCACACCGTATGCGAAGCCCCCCGCAACCCCCCCCCCCCCCTTGCCGACAGCGAGCGCGAGAGAACGACTCCTTGCCTCAGGGTGTCGAGCGCGGTCAGGTGCTTGTGCTGAGCCTTCAGCGTGCTCTCCAGCTCCAGTCTGGTCTGGGCCAGCTCCGCCTTCAGCTCATCCAGCAACATCCTCTCGGAGCACGGGGCATCATGGTCCCCGGCCAGCTTCTCCAAAACGGGCCGCTGGTCAGCCACACCTAAGTGGAGATGCGCAAACCAACTATGTTTGCTTCGTAATCAGTCACACACCAGCTTCCGTGGAATTTGGGGTAAGGATAATGAGGAATCGGTCTTGTAACCTAAAGGTCTCAGGTTCAATTCCCCACTAGGACATTTGAGTAAAGCCGCGTTTCCACCGCAGGAACTATACCCCGGAACTAGGAACCTTTTGAGGAACTCGGTGCGTTTCCACCGCAGGAACTAGGGTCTAAATTTAGTTCTGGGGGCTTTGTTTTACCCCCCAAAACGTTCCTGCTCGGGGGGTAGTACTTTCCGAAAGTACAGGAACCTTTTGGGTGGAGCTTGCGGCGCTGAACATTTCTGATTGGTCGAGTACTCGCAGCATTTGTGTTGTATTTATTTTCCGCCATTACCCGCCATGTTTGAAAATATGCAGCGGCAAACCAATTTATTTTCATAATAACTTCAAATCAAACTTGTACGTTATGCGGCGCAGTAGCCTAGTTTTGGTTATAGCCTGTCAACGTCTTGGAATTATAACGTGTGCTCTTCTGTTCTTTTCTTGCTTTAGTATTCGTTTTATAAAATGCTAAGCATTCGTGCTGGGACAGCATATTACGTAGGCTACCAAAACATTCAAACGGATTAATTTGGTTGCTGAATATTTTCTTCCGGATTTTCTTTGTTAGCCCGTTGTAATTGACTCAAAACGTTTGATACAGTTATGTGAGGTATGCGGTAGTTCTGCATAATTAACATTGATGATACAGTACAAGCAAACTGGAAATCACCATCCGCACTTTTTATCCGCGTAAACTAACAGGTTAATTCTAGTAATCTTCCCTTTAGCTTTTTCAGACTGCCGTAATTTTACTGACATTTTCAATTCCACGAAAAGACCAGGAAGACTATGGACTAATTTATGGTGCATGGTTCGCATCTGGAGGGCACACTTCGCTGCTCGGCTAGCAGTAACTTCGAAGGAAAGCAAACGGTGGCTGTACCACTACTAATTTACATTTTCACGCAAGTCCGAGTTTTCGTTCTATTCTTGTCATTTTGCCATTAGCCTATATGGAATTGACGACGAGAAAGTAATCAAACAGCAAATTGTTTACAACGTGTGCATGTTTTCTGCTGTTGTTGCCAGTTATACATATAAATGTGAATGCATTCTGTCGCTTCGGATGTCAAGACATGAAAGCGAATGTTCGCATAAAAACATAATGAATGTGTTTGAGAGGATATATGAAAATCAATAAATACAAAAGTAACCATATATAGTCATTGTTGGTAACCCGTTGTATAAGTGGAATAAACCCCTCCGGGCTGTCCCGGTTATTAGAAAATAATGTAGGCTACTTCGGTGGTAGTATGGGGTTACGGAAGAAATCATATGACAGACGGACCGACGACAACGTTGCTTTTTCATACGTCAGTGGGCTAATTTGCCTAATCTTCGCGGTACTTTAGACCCCGGTGGAAACGCAGACAACCATTGGCTGAAGGAACCTTTTAGTTCCTGGTAAAGTAGTTCCTGGGACTGAAAGTTCCGGGTAATTTCGGTGGAAACGCGGCTAAAGGTACACTTGAGTAGGACCCTTAAGTAAGGCACTTGCATTACCTGTAATCATGTAATCATAGGGTTGTAGCTAGGTAAGCTGTTTATCTTAGTTGACTTAGTTATTGTATTTGTGCCTACTCAACTATTGCTTGTTTTAATTGCATAGACTGCCTTGTTGCTGTTTTTGTTGTGTTAATCAGATTACCCTACAGGGTCCAAGTTAAACTACGCGGTCGTTCCCTGCACTTGGAACTGTACTTCCCTCTGGGGTTTCCAACACACTTGTTCCTGGTTTTGGTTATACACCTTGTTGTACGTTGCTCTGGATAAGAACGTCTGCTAAATGCCTGTAATGTAATGTAATGTAATGTAATACCTGCATTGCTTCAGTATGTATCCAGCTGTATAAATGGATGCGATGTAAATGCTATGTAAAAGTTGTGTACGTTGCTCTGGATAAGAACGTCTGCTAAATGCCTGTAATGTAATGTAGTGTAGATGGGTGGGACAGTACCTGTGACCCTGGGGTCCTGCTGGAGGTGCTGCAGTTGGGCCTTGAGCTGCCTGACCTCCATTAGCAGACTGGTTCTGTCTGCACTCTGAAGGATCCCCATAGCTTCCCTCTGCAGAGCCTCCTGTCAGTGTACAAACCCACCATATTACTGTATTAACACACAGACCCATTGCATCTTACATGCTCACATATATATATACATATTAAAGAATTGCAATTATATGCATATACTGGCATTCAACATTACTGGACATGTGACAGCAGTGGATGACGGTACCTGTTCAGCAAGCTCACGCTCCAGCTGGTTGAGGCAGACGACGGCGTCGCTGGTGTCCAGCCGCTCCAGACGGGAGTGGGCGGAGCTCGTCAGCGCGCCGCGCTCCGCCGCGAACACCCGCCGCACGGCCTCCAGGAGCTCCGCCCGCCAGTCTTCGCCGGCCCCGCCCGAGGGGCCCCGAGCCTGCCCCACGTCCGTCGAAAAGTTCAAGTGGCGCGGCAAGGAAGGGAGGGGTGGAAAAAACAGACGTGCTTGATTACAGACGGGCCGACCGAATCCCAGGCTGGGCTACGGCACTCACGCAATTAAGCGGCTCACGCAAAGCTTTGGAGCAGCGGCAGCCAACCCTGTTCCAGGAGATCTATCGTCCCTGTAGGTTTTCATTTCAACCCTAATTTGGCACACCCGCCTCTACTAATTAGTAGAGCTCAACAAGATCTCTGGCTGTTGAACGAATTGCGCTTTGTTAGGGTTGGAGTGAAAATCTACAGGACGGTAGATCTCCAGGAGCAGGGTTGGCAGCTGTTTTAGAGAAATATTTTGGGGACTGGGGTTGGACTGGGCAGTACACCTCATTTTTCGGCATACGGGGCCGGATTCATGCAGCGGTATGCGGATTAGCAATGTCAACGGTACTGTACTGTTTTTCATCAAATAAATATCAAAAATTGCACATTGCAGCAATACGATTAGGAATTGGTGGTGCAAAGTTAAGGCGAGTTGAATATTTTGATGTGATGAAATGTCTTGGCCTCTTCGGCATTTGGCTGCACTTAAAAATTAATTAAGGATTACCGGGAAGTAGGTCTGTGCAAAAATCCACGATCGATGATTATCAAATGTTTTCTTTAAGTGTAATTATAATTGTTATTTCCTTTCGACGATCACGTGATGTGTTTTCGTCAGTCACATGAAAGCTGCAAGGCCTAGCTGCTGAGTGGATGTCATATCAACAGCAGATGTACAGCATACAATATTTATTTTCCTGGAAGCCTTTTATTGTGGCCTCTGATGTTCGGATATCTGCTACCACATCAGGCACGATTAAAGAAAAAAAAGATGAAATGAAGCCCCATATCGCCCAGCCCTAAGGGGAGGTGGGGGGGGGGGGCAGACAATACCTGGCTCTCTCCGTGGACCTGCATTGTGGATATGAGGGCCTTCAGGCTCTCCACCGAGGCTAGCAGCGACGCCCTTTCCCTCAGCCAGCCTTGCTGCTTCGGCTGGGCTGCAGCTGCCTCCCCTCGCCCCCCCTCTGCCTCTGCCTCTGCCTCTGGCCCGGGGAGCTCCGAGAGAGAAAGCACCTGCATGCCCTCCTGGTGCACCTCTCTCAGCAAACTCTGCACGCACACACACGCACACACACACGCACACACACACACACACACACGCGCGCACCCGCACACACACACGCGCACACACGCACACACACAAACACGCGCACACACACACACGCGCACACGTATACACACACACACGCACGCACGCACGCACGCACGCACGCACGCACGCACGCACGCACACACGCACACGCACACGCACACGCACACACACACACGCGCGCGCACACGCGCACACACGCACACGCACACACGCACACACGCACACGTACACACACACACACACACACACACACACACACACGTAAACATTTGCGTTCATTATGACATTACAGGCATTTAGCAGACGCTCTCTTATCCAGAGCGACTCACACAACTTTTACAAACAGTAGCATTTACATTGCATCGATTTATACAGTCCTTACATGAACAGTGACTGTCGCTTTAAAAAACATGAAAGCGTCATCTGATGATGTTATCTGTGCACGCGGCGTTTAAAATCCTCGTCACACAGTGTGATATTACATTACATTACAGGCACAGCATTTACACTGCATCCATTTATACAGCTGGATATATACTGAAGCAATGCAGGTTAAGTCCCTTGCTCAAGGGTACGGCAGCAGTGTCCTACCCAGGAATCGAACCTGCGACCTTTAGGTTACAAGACCAGTTCCTTAGCCATTACGCTACACTGCTGCCTTAGTTATGAAAATACAGTAACCAGTATTCATATAAAAATACATTTTAAAAGGCAATCTGTGGGATTAAAAAAAGAAAGCCAATATTATTATTCAATAAAATACGTTTGGCTAACCTTAATTCTGTCAGGAAGTACATCAGTCTCATTGTCCCTTCTGGCTCCTTCTGGCGTGGTTCGGAACTCCTGCTGCAGAGCGGGGGGGTCATGACCTGTGTGCTGGCTCCAGTCTGAGCCGCTGTCTGTGTGGGGGGGGGGGATATTGAGAGCATGTCACCATGGCAACGAGCCACACAACCTCAAGCTGAGAGAGCGCCCTTTGATCGATCGCAGTTCATCCACATGCACTGAAAGACTCGTACTGCCTTGCGTTTAAATCAATAATAATTTACCACTCATGGATCCATCTCTGAACTGTGAGGCTGGAAGGTGCTCCAGTTGAGGTGAAGCAGCCTGTAAAAGTAGAATAATAATAAAATTTTAGTGGCTGTAAGTTTTTTATTATTTTTTTTAACACTTATTTTTTGGAATATTTCGCCGTAACACCTGGAACCTGATAAAGGAGAGCAACGTTCGCTCCCGTTCAATTCAAATAATTTATTTTCCATTTGTATAGCGCTTTTTTTTATTTTTATAAAGACACCATCACAAAGACGCCCTCGCCCGTGAATCTGATTATTTTGGGGCCACTCAGGCACCAAAGTTTTTTTTTTGTTTCTTTTTTTAAGAGAAGAAGAACAAAAAGAAAGAAAAAAAAACCACACAGCAGACTGACCTCTGAATGGCGGAGGTCCTCGATGGTGGCCTTGAGGGTTCGGCACTCCTCCCGCAGCGCCCCCGCCTCTCCCCTCAGGCCCTCGCTCTCGGCGATGTGCCGGGCCTCCATGTCCATGATCTCGGCCGCGTGCAGCTCCCGCATCTGCTCGATCTTCTCCGCGTACTCGCCGATCGCGTCCGACACCTCCCCGGAGGCCGCGGCGGAGCCGAGACGGACCGGACCGGTCTGCACCGCCGCGTCAGCGCGGGGAGCACGGGGGGTCCTGGGGGTCCCGCTCGCGCCGGCCGCCCGGTCCATCGGGGCAGAATTTTTTCGGGTGAGGTCGTTCCTCTCTTTGGCCGACGACCCTCTCGCCTTCTCTGAACGGTCCTGTTTACTCGCGGAATGCTTTCCGCTTTTCTTTTTGAGCTCCTCCTCCGATTTCGCGAAAGCCTCCTTGATCTGCCTGAGCTCCTCTTGTAGCTGGGCTATGGATATGTCCCTGACCTGCAGCTCATTCTGTAGCTTGTCGCTTCTTTCCCTGTAGCTGTTGAGCTCCTCTTTAGTGGCAGCAGCTTCCCGTTTGACCTCCTGTAGCAGTTTGGACAAGACGGCAGGATGTTCCTCACCGCTGGGTCCTCTCATCGATGCCTGGGAGCGAAAGCAGCAATAGTTTCCGAAACATTTCGAAGACCGTTTTCCGGTAGACACAGGCGTGCCGACAGCCAAACAGCCAGTTGAACTCCAGAGACCTTGCACAATCAGAATTTTTATAGTTCTTTACGCAGCGCACTCCCCAGGTTTACTTCAACGAGAGGGGCGTAGATCACAGGGTTAGCGAGCTAACTTCAATATCAGCTAGCTTGCTCACCCTGGGTTTGCCGCATGACGAAGATGACCCACTTTGAATCGGGGCGTGTTGCCATGGTAACTCACGCCGCAAGGCTAACCTGGTCCGGGGCTAGTTACGTTTAGGCTATCGGACCGAAACGTATAAAAGCTCCGTCCCACGACCAATCGACTTGGAAAAGAGTGTCTCTGCGTAATCAGCACTCCTTAACGTAAAAAAAGACGATTCGGTTCTGAAACGCGTGGCATGCAAATCAGATTGTCAGCACTCATTTTATAAATCTCTGTAGCACTTACCGTTTGGAGTTCTTCTTTAAGCTGTGCTATAGTCATTTCTCTCTCCTAAACAAGGGATACACATTCTGCATCAGTGAATCATCAAACGAGAGTTCAACATTTACATCCGATCGAAGTTAACAGAAATGTGAGATTTCATTTCATTAAAATGTTTTGCAGGGATGTAACTGGCAACTGGCTTTCCGTAAATCATTTAAAGATTATTATTTAACGTTTATTGGCAGAATACTATTCCCTCAAATCTAGTTTTGGCAGGAGGTATGATGCTGGAAGTATTTCAGGTAGGTGGAAAGATTCTGTTGTCTAAATTAATGAAATCTGAAGATAAGTTACACATGATGGATAAAGTTAAACAACAAAGAAGGATCTACTGGTGAATTACATAAGTCTGCAAAAGTACTGGTGAGATGATCGACTAAAACATCTTGCACAGAATTCTGCACTATAGTTGCAGTGGCTTATTTCAACAAACATTTCCAATCCAACCAATCACGGAAAGCTTCGCACACATTCACTATTTCGAAAAACAGGCAAGGGAATGCAGGATAAAATTGCAACAAAAATTTAGAATTTAGTTTCTTATTTACTTGTTTATTTACTTATTTATTAATAATTCAGTTCAATAATTTCAATGAACTACACATTCGCTCTTACACCATTGACATAACCATGAGTAAATTCAGTGACTGGAATTAGATTATTCATTAATTTTTTTCAAAGGCCTGAATTTTGGTCATTATGGGACGGTGTGCAAAATACTGGTGTGCGCATTGTTATGTGTGTTTGCGCTGTGTGGAAGGGATTACTTCCCCATCAATTAAGTCTTGGAAGGACTTCTTAAATGTACCTGTAGCTCCTCCTGTAGCTTGTCGCTTCTTTCCCTGTAGCTGTTGAGCTCCTCTTTAGTGGCAGCAGCTTCCCGTTGGACCTCCTGTAGCAGTTTGGACAAGGCGGCAGGATCTTCTTCACCGCTGGGTCCTCTCATCGATGCCTGGGAGCGAAAGCAGCAATAGTTTCCGAAACATTTCGAAGACCGTTTTCCAGTAGACACAGGCGTGCCGACAGCCAAATAGCCAGTTGAACTCCAGAGAGCTTGCACAATCAGAATTTTTATAGTTCTTTACGCAGTGCACTCCCCAGGTTTACTTCAACAAGAGGGGCGTAGATCACAGGGTTAGCAAGCTAACTTCAATATCAGCTAGCTTGCTCACCCTGGGTTTCCCGCATGACGAAGGTGACCCACTTTAAATCGGGGCGTATCGCCATGGTAACTCACGCCGCAAGGCTAACCTGGTCCGGG
The DNA here is from genome assembly GCF_018555375.3 of Anguilla rostrata. Classification (NCBI taxonomy): domain Eukaryota; kingdom Metazoa; phylum Chordata; class Actinopteri; order Anguilliformes; family Anguillidae; genus Anguilla; species Anguilla rostrata. The sequence goes on along the minus strand of NC_057940.1, from coordinate 53,526,834 downwards.
GCTAGTTACGTTTAGGCTATCGGACCGAAACGTATAAAAGCTCCGTCCCACGACCAATCGACTTGGAAAAGGGTGTCTCTGTGTAATCAGCGCTCGTGAACGTAAAAAAAAGACGATTTGGTTCTGAAACGTGTGGCATGCAAATCAGATCGTCAGCACTTATTTTATAAATCTCTGTAGCACTTACCGTATGGAGTTCTTCTTTAAGCTGTGCTATAGTCACTTCTCTCTCCTAAACAAGGGATACACATTCTGCATCAGTGAATCATCAAACGAGAGTTCAACATTTACATCCGATCGAAGTTAACAGAAATGTGAGATTTCATTTCATTAAAATGTTTTGCAGGGATGTAACCGGCAACTGGCTTTCCGTAAATCATTTAAAGATTATTATTTAATATTATTGGAAGAATACCATTCCCTCAAATCCAATTTTGGCAGGAGGTATAATGCTGAAAGTATTTAAGGTAGGTGGAAACATTTTGTTGTCTGAATTAATGAAATCTGAAGATAAGTTACACATGATGGATAAATTCAGTGACTGGAATTAGATTTAAAAAAAAAAAATGTTTTCAAAGGCCTGAATTTTGGTCATTATGGGACGGTGTGCAAAATATTGGTGTGCACATTGTTATGTGTGTTTGCGTTGTGTGGAAGGGATTACTTCCCCATCAATGAAGTCTTGGAAGGACTTCTTAAATGTACCTTTAGCTCCTCCTGTAGCTTGTCACTTCTTTCCCTGTGGCTGTTGAGCTCCTCTTTAGTGGCAGCAGCTTCCCGTTTGACCTCCTGGAGCAGTTTGGACAAGACGGCAGGATCTTCTTCACCGCTGGGTCCTCTCATCGATGCCTGGGAGCGAAAGCAGCAATAGTTTCCGAAACATTTCGAAGACCGTTTTCCGGTAGACACAGGCGTGCCGACAGCCAAATAGCCAGTTGAACTCCAGAGACCTTGCACAATCAGAATTTTTATAGTTCTTTACGCAGTGCACTCCCCAGGTTTACTTCAACGAGAGGGGCGTAGATCACAGGGTTAGCAAGCTAACTTCAATATCAGCTAGCTTGCTCACCCTGGGTTTGCCGCATGACGAAGATGACCCACTTTAAATCGGGGTGTATCGCCATGGTAACTCACGCCGCAAGGCTAACCTGGTCCGGGGCTAGTTACGTTTAGGCTATCGGACCGAAACGTATAAAAGCTCCGTCCCACGACCAATCGACTTGGAAAAGGGTGTCTCTGCGTAATCAGCACTCCTTAACGTAAAAAAAAGACGATTTGGTTCTGAAACGTGTGGCATGCAAATCAGATTGTCAGCACTCATTTTATAAATCTCTGTAGCACTTACCGTATGGAGCTCTTCTTTAAGCTGTGCTATAGTCATTTCCCTCTCCTAAACAAGGGATACACATTCTGCATCAGTGAATCATCAAACGAGAGTTCATCATTTACATCCGATCGATGTTAACAGAAATGAGAGATTTCATTTCATTAAATGTTTGCAGGATGTAACGCAACTGGCTTTCCGTAAATCATTTAAAGATTATTATTTAACGTTTTGGCAGAATACTATTCCTCAAATCTAGTTTTGGCAGGAGGTATGATGCTGGAAGTATGTCAGGTAGGTGGAAAGATTCTGTTGTCTAAATTAATGAAATCTGAAGATAAGTTACACATGATGGATAAAGTTAAACAACAAAGAAGGATCTACTGGTGAATTACATAAGTCTGCAAAAGTACTGGTGAGATGATCGACTAAAACATCTTGCACAGAATTCTGCACTGTAGTTTCAGTGGCTTATTTCAACAAACATTTCCATCACAATCACGGAAAGCTTCGCACACATTCACTGTTTCGAAAACAGGCAGGGAATGCAGGATAAATTGCAACAAAAATTTAGAATTTAGTTTTTATTTACTTGTTTATTTACTTATTTATTAATAATTCAGTTCAATAATTTCAACGAACCACACATTCGCTCTTACACCATTGACATAACCATGAGTAAATTCAGTGACTGGAATTTGATTATTATTATTTTTTTTTTTTTCCAAGGCCTGAATTTTGGTCATTATGGGACGGTGTGCAAAATATTGGTGTGCACATTGTTGTGTGTTTGCGTTGTGTGGAAGGGATTACTTCCCCATCAATGAAGTCTTGGAAGGACTTCTTTAATGTACCTGTAGCTCCTCCTGTAGCTTGTCGCTTCTTTCCCTGTAGCTGTTGAGCTCCTCTTTAGTGGCAGCAGCTTCCCGTTTGACCTCCTGTAGCAGTTTGGACAAGACGGCAGGATCTTCTTCACCGGTGGGGCCTCTCATCGATGCCTGGGAGCGAAAACAGCAATAGTTTCCGAAACATTTCGAAGACCGTTTTCCGGTAGGCACAGGCGTGCCGACAGCCAAATAGCCAGTTGAACTCCAGAGACCGTGCACAATCAGAATTTTTATAGTTCTTTACGCAGTGCACTCCCCAGGTTCACTTCAATGAAAAGGGGGTAGATCACAGGGTTAGCAAGCTAACTTCAATATCAGCTAGCTTGCTGACCCTGGGTTTCCCGCATGGCGAAGATGACCCACTTTGAATCGGGGCGTATCGCCATGGTAACTCACGCCGCAAGGCTAACCTGGTCCGGGGCTAGTTACGTTTAGGCTATCGGACCGAAACGTATAAAAGCTCCGTCCCACGACCAATCGACTTGGAAAAGGGTGTCTCTGCGTAATCAGCGCTCGTGAACGTAAAATAAAGACGATTTGGTTCTGAAACGTGTGGCATGCAAAACAGGTTGTCAGCACTCATTTTATAAATCTCTGTAGCACTTACCGTATGGAGTTCTTCTCTAAGCTGTGCTATAGTCACTTCTCTCTCCTAAACAAGGGATACACATTCTGCATCAGTGAATCATCAGACGAGAGTTCATCATTTACATCCGATCGATGTTAACAGAAATGTGAGATTTCATTTCATTAAAATGTTTTGCAGGGATGTAACTGGCTGCTGGCTTTCTGTAAATCACAAAGATGATTATTTAATATTATTGGAAGAATACCATTCCCTCAAATCCAATTTTGGCAGGAGGTATAATGCGGAAAGTATTGAAGGTAGGTGGAAACATTTTGTTGTCTGAATTAATGAAATCTGAAGATAAGTTACACATGATGGATAAATTCAGTGACTGGAATTAGATTTTAAAAAAAAAAAATTTCAAAGGCCTGAATTTTGGTCATTATGGCACGATGTGCAAAATATTGGTGTGCACATTGTTATGTGTGTTTGCGATTACTTCCCCATCAATGAAGTCTTGGAAGGACTTCTTAAATGTACCTGCAGCTCCTCCTGTAGCTTGTCACTTCTTTCCCTGTAGCTGTTCAGCTCCTCTTTAGCAGCTGCAGCTTCCTGTGTGACTTCCTGTAGCAGGTCTGACGCAGCAGCAGGGTCCTCTCCAATAGCTGTCTCTGATGTCTGGGTAAAAAGGAGGAAAAAAACATTTTGTGCCAGAATAATAACGCTACTTGCCAGCTCAGTGTATAACCTTGGCGGTTTAAAGAAGGCTCCAATGTGGCACATGGACATCCTACTGAAACACTACTCTGCAGTACACTGTGCCAGTGGGAGCTTTTTAAACAGCAAAGTCTTCCAGTGCAATGACTATGCGGTTTAGCTGGAGGACTGCAAAACAGAATTTCTTAGACACCCGCAGTCATAATTAATCGAGGACAGACCTGGGTCAAATACGTATTTGTTTTGGATTCTAATACTTTTCTACGCTTTGCTGATCTTGTCTTGTGCATTGGAACCAATTAAATACTCTCAAAAAGCGCAAACCCCGCCTTCTGGTCATACTGCCTGGCTCAATTACACAAGGCAAGATCAACAGAGCACAGAAAAGTCAAAACAAATACGTATTTGACCCAGGTCTGATCGAGGACGATGCAGGGTCAAAATTCAGAGCGGCGAAAAACAATTCACCACTAACAAAAAAAATAAAATTCACGACGAAACAGATCAATACAGCCATGACACTTGCAGTGCGAGGGGTGAAAGGGCAGGCATTAAAGTAGCCGCTCCTTGCTGACTGCCGGTAAGAGCCGATGCACGTACGCTAACTGGCGGCAGTGGTGGCCTCTGGCTCCCCGGCCTTGCAGTGATCCGGCTGAGGAGATCCATCAGCACGGCCAGCCTCTCCTCGTACTCCGCCACCTCCTCCCCGGAGCTGGACAGCAGATGCTTCTGGAGCTCCTGGTCCTCCTGCATGCCGCGCAGACCTTCCTCCAGCTCCCGCAGCTTCTCCGTCCAAAGGGTCACTTTCGCGGCCAGCGGGTTTTCGTCCGTTTGGGCGCCCGGGGCGGGGGGCGCGCCCCCGTCCCTCCGCCGGCCGCCCCGCGCCCGCCCCTCCGGCTCCTCCGACGCCTCGCCCCGCGGCCCTCCGGCCCCCCGCGCCTTCGCGTGCTCCCGTACGGCCCCCAGCTCGGCTCGGCTGACCAGCGCGGCGGCCACCTTCTCCCTCAGCTTGTCCTCCAGCTCGGAGACCCGGCGGCGGAGGGCGGCCGCCTCCGCCTGGCTCTGCTGCACCCGCAGCCCGCACCGCTCCAGCTCCGCGTCCCTCTCCCCCACGCAGGCTTCCAGCTCGGCGATCCGCGCGCCCAGGCTGCCCACCCTGCAGCCGGCGCTCTCCTCCAAGGCCTGGACCTGAGCCTGCATGACCAGGCAGGCGGCCGTCTTCGCCCGCAGGGCCTCCTCCAGCTCCGGCAGCCTGTTGTCGCCGGACGTCTCCTCCCGCAGGCGCTCGTACTTCTCCAGCAAGGAGCCGTGGCTGGCCCGCAGCGCGGCCAACTCCCGAGCCGCCCGCTCCGCCTCGCCGCCGTCGTCGCCCCCGGCGACGCGGACCTCCTCTCTCGCCCGGGCGCTCGCGCGGTCCGCGTCCCGCGGGCCCTCGTCGGGCGTCTGGCGCTCGATGGTGGAGAGCTCCTGCTGCAGCTTCTCGATGACGGCGTTCAGCTGCTCGGTCTCCACCTCGCGGTTCTTCTTCAGGCGCTCCTGCTCGGCCCTCATGCACTCCACCTGGGACTCCAGCTCTCTCACCAGCTCGCTCTTATCCTCCAGCGCCTGAAATACACACCAAGACGAATACAGTGACATTTCAGTTACCCCAAAAAATCCTAGGTTTTAATATTGTTTTCAGTCGGGCCCTTTAGAATCGTACTTGCCTCCCCCCCACCCCCCCCAATAGGGTGCAAACAAATGCCTATAGCCAACAAATTTGAGGCTGAAATTCCTCACCTCCCATGAGTTTCAAAGCGAACAGAAACCAACCATCAATGAAAATGCGGTCATCTGATCAACATAACGAATAATAAATAATATTATGAGCCATAATAAAAACCAACAACCGAGCTACAAATATTTCCATTTAACACTTTGTTGTGGTTGGGTATGGTAAATGAAATGGATGGTAAATGGACTGCATTTATGTAGCGCTGTTATCCAAAGCGCTTTACAACTGATGCTTCTCATTCACCCATTCACACACACACACTCACACACCAACGGTGAAAGGCTGCCATGCAACTCATTGGGAGCAATTAAGGGTTAGGTGTCTTGCTCAGGGACATTTCGACATGCCCATGGCGGGGGATCGAACCGGCAACCCTCTGACTGCCGGACAACCGCTCTGACCTCCTGATCCAACATAAGCCAGTACACCCCCAGGTTTTGGGGGGGGGGGGGGGTGACGGGTGCAGCTGGGGATTGGGGTGAAGAGCAAGGAGAGGCGTACTGTACCTTCAGCAGGTCGCCCCTGTGCTGCAGGTCCTCCTGCTGGGAGCTCAGCTCCTTCTTCTGTATCTCCAGCTGCATGTGGAGCTGCTGCGCCTCCTCGCTCTTATTCTCCAGCTCCTCCCGGAACTGCTCCAGCTGCTCCTCCAGGTTACTGATCTGAGAGCCAGACACAACAGTACACTATACCTTGAGAGCCATGTTGATGATTCACCACAGAGACCAGGACACACTGTATACTGTACACTACTTCACTTACGAGTATTCTTAATATAATAAGAAAAAAATCCTGTCCTAATTTGCACATGTGGAATGATTCACAAATCAACATGTGATAAGCAGTAAATTTTCTCAGTGCACAAAATGCTAGATGGAAGGAAAACTACCCATAATTTTATCAGGGCCAGCAATGACCGTGAAAACAAATACATTCGGCATAATACACATAATTTATTCATTCGCAGCCTTATTTTGTTGATTATTACTCCCTGCTCCACAGGACTTAGTTATATTGCGTCTCTCCACAGCTAACAGTTAGCAAACTGGCCAAGGCACTGGCCTCGGAACTGGAGTTGGTCCCCGGGCGCTGCACTGTGGCTGCCCACTGCTCCTAAGTAACTAGGATGGATGTCAAATGCAGAGGACGAATTTCACTGTATGTACATGTACTGTATATGCACGTGACAAATAAAGCTTTCTTCTTCTTCTTCTTCTTCAAATGTTATAAATTAAAAATAAAAGTACCTCCTTCTCCTTTCTGTCCAGAGCCTCTCTTTCAGTTTGCAGCTCCACCTCCAGGGTAGTGTCCAGTGTTCCCTTTTCAGGTGGATTCGGACTCTTCTGCTCCACCTGAAAAGTCGCACATCGCAGAGTCCTCCACTGCCATAATGATAACCCACTGCCTGGGGCATTTCCCATAATCCCCACTACTACAGTTAAACTCACACCCCACGGCCTGGATCATTTCCCATAATCCCCCTGAGACTACAGTTAAACTCCACCCACTGCCTGGTCATTTCCCATAATCCCCTGAGACTACAGTTAAACTCGCACCCCACTGCCTGGGTCATTTCCCATAATCCCCCCTGAGACTACAGTTAAACTCGCACTCCATTGCCTGGGTCATTTCCCATAATCCCCCTGAGACTACAGTTAAACTCGCACTCCACTGCCTGGGTCATTTCCCATAATCCCCCCTGAGACTACAGTTAAACTCGCACTCCATGGCCTGGGTCATTTCCCATAATCCCCCTGAGACTACAGTTAAACTCGCACCCCATGGCCTGGGTCATTTCCCATAATCCCCCTGAGACTACAGTTAAACTCACACCCCACTGCCTGGGGCTTTCCCATAATCCCCCCTGAGACTACAGTTAATCTCACACCCCACTGCCTGGGTCATTTCCCATAATCCCCAATACTACAGTTAATCTCACACCCCACTGCCTGGGTCATTTCCCATAATCCCCAATACTACAGTTAAACTCACACCCACTGCCTGGGTCATTTCCCATAATCCCCCCTGAGACTACAGTTAATCTCACACCCCACTGCCTGCCTGATTGCTCAGCAGAAAAGCTGCGATCGGCTCACCTGCGGCGTCTCCGTGCCGACGAGCAGGGCCTGCTCCAGCTCCCGCACGCGCGTCTCCAGCCTCTCGACTTCCTCGCCGCCGTCCTGGACCTCCCTCTGCAGCTGCTCAGAGCGCAGCAGGAGCTCGCTGCACCTGTCGGACTTCTCCTGCAGCTGGGCGGTCAGCCGGTCCACCTAGCACACGCGCACCAAAGGGTCGACTTAAACTGCAGCCATCACCCACACAGCATGCCGCATATGACATAGCTCAGGAGGTAGGAGCGGTTGTCCGGCAGTCGGAGGGTTGCCGGTTCGATCCCCCGCCCTGGGCATGTCGAAGTGTCCCTGAGCAAGACGCCTAACCCCTAATTGCTCCCAACAACCTGACTGGTACCTTGCATGGCAGCCTTTCACCGTTGGTGTGTGAGTGGGTGAATGAGAGGCATCAATTGTAAAGCGCTTTGGATAAAAGCGCTATATAAATGCAGTCCATTTACCATACTGCTTATAACCAATGGCAGCACACACGTGTCATCTACGAGGGGACTGGTGGACTGCAATGTGAATCATAGTTTGCTCAGTTGGCTACTTTCATCAGATGTTGTCATTGGCAGATGTAGCGAAATGCCCAATGGGGAGAATTGCTGATTGTGGGACTGGAGCATTGGTGATGACAAAATCAGCATTCATGTGCAGACGTGTGGAATTGTATCTAAATTCTGTGTGTTTACAAGAAGTCAAAAGCTACAGAAGGTACTGTTCTTCATGGCTGAGAGTCTGCGGTCATGGTGGTTATTTCTGTGGAAAACCCTGTAAAAATGCCAAACTCCCAGTGCTCTAAGGGTATGTGGCATGCCCAGAGAAGGGGTAACTTGGCTTAGATGGCTTACCTGCCACTCCAATTATTATACGATGTAACTGCACATAATTCCATGCAAATATCCAAAATCTGAATGGGAATGAACGGGAAATGGTTCTGGATTTGGCAATTCAATGCAAATACCCAAATTACCCTAATTATGCGCTGATCTGTTATGCAATTAAGTGGATCCTACTAACTATGAAAAATGATTTGACTGCACAGGGAATTCAAATCTCCTCAGGAAGGCGGACGACACACACCGATTCAAAACATCCGAGAGGTGGGCTGTTTGATACGTTGTTCTTGTCACATGACAAGAAGCAAACAGACCCCCTCTGGGATGCTCTGAATCACAACGCGTGCTGTCCAGAACTCGGAACGTACACAACGTGAATGCCTGTGACTGAGTGACTGAGTGAGTGATGAAGTAACACCATTGGTCGGCCGAGTTATGAAGTTACACCATTGGTCGGCGGGATCACGTGTGTTACGTCCAGCCATATACTAGGTTTTGACCTGGTCTTGTTCTTTACCTCTCAGCTACACCGTTCTGGATTTCGACTGCGCATTTTATATTTCACTTGTTGCGACTGCAAATTAAGGAGGATGTTTCTTTTAATGAGCAGGATGCTTCAGTTCCAGTCCGACTGGTTTAGGATCGTATTCTGTTTGCACAGCTACCTTGGCATTGTTCAGACCACACCAGAACTCCCGCCTTGAAAAAAAAAAAGTCACAGAGTCTTCACTGTGACCAGCTCGTAATATGATTGGTACTTCCTTTGTGAGAAAACAATAATGGGAAGAAAAAAAAAAAAACATGTCAGATGGGCCCAGCCCAACAATAGGATAGCTTGGAGAGAAGCACAGTACCTCTTTGTTATATTGGTCAGTGCTAGGCTGCTGCTTTTGTGCGTTCTTCAGTTGTTGTTCTAGCTTCGTGATCTCCTGCTGAAAGACGTCTCTCTCGTGCTCCCGATCGACAGCTTGCTCCTGTTAATCAGTGACAGTTAGACGACATTTTACTCCGAGGAATCGCAGTGGCAGTAGTCAGCGACCTTAAACCTTAAAGGGGGAATTCCACCGCAAAAAAAAACCATTCAACCGCGTTCAACGGAACAAGGCATGACTGCCTAAGTCCCTCTCAGTGTCTCGGTAAAACAATCACTACACAGAAACACGGGCAGCAAAAGGCACAAATTCAGTAGAGCCATGCGTCTACACCGCTGTCCCAAAATAACTTGGTATCTCTTATTGATAATGTTACTTCATTTGGCGGCCAGTTCTTGCAAGAAGGAAATGTTTGCTTATGTTATCTGCATTACCTGACAAATGTTATTACGTTAACTGTTATTACGTAACAAATGACAGAGTTATTATGTTTAAATAGTAACAGTTGCCACACCATTTTTGATTCCTCAATGAAACCAGTATAGACCCGGCTGCACGAGCTTCACCTCTGACCCGTACTGAGCGCAGACTGAGGGAATGGGAGCCCTTACGTCCAGGAACCTGCGGTTCTTCTCCACCTGCTTCTCCAGGGCCTGGATCTGCTGCCTCAGGTCGCTGCGCTCGACCGTGTGCGCCTCCTCCAGCTCCACCTCCCTGCTGGCGCGCTCCTCCACCTCGGCCTCCAGACACTTCAGCCGCTTGAGGAGGTCGCCGCTGTCCTTCTCGGCCTGCAGCTGCACCTCGACCTTCTCCTTCATCAGCTTTTCGGTCTCCTCCAGTAGGTCTGCAAGGCGTTTTTTTGAAAAACCGTCATTACTCCACCTCCGGGTAACAGCAGGGTCTCTCTCACCCTCCACCAGCATCAGTCTCGCACACGTTAAGCGTATTCGACTGATTAAAAAGGGATGCTGAAAGAAGCGGTTGTTGGCTGCTGTGACACAAAAAAGGCCAAAAGCCACCTGAACTTTAAAAACAGTTCAATTTTAACCTACATTTACTGTGCCAATACAGTAGATGCATCGTTTGCGCAGTGAAGGCACAGCTGTGATAAGCCATTCAAAAGGCCTTTCACATACATTAGCTATTATTAAAATAATAGACAGTAACTGCAAAAATTAGTAAGCAATAGTAACATTGGACATTAAAGGTGCAGTATAGAAGTTTTCTTTAGAACACTTTCGTTCATTTTTGGCTAAATTGCCCTCACATTCCAAAAGATATCAATATATTATAACCTCTAAGAAAAAAAAAAATCCGGTCTCTCTGACTGCCCCAGGTTCTGAAATCAGCCACTCTAAATATCACAGCGCCTGAATCTCAACAACCAATCGGGACAGCTATCTGCCTGTCAATCATGTAGCGCTGTCAGAGCAGGCTACGCAGCTAAGAGCAGAGCAGAGCAGAGATGGTGTTATAGCTAGCTAGAAAAATCTGCCAAAATTACCAGTTCTGCCTTTCACTGTGACCACTGTAGTTTTTTTAATCTTTGATTTTTAAAATTTTTTTAAAAAGAAAGACAGTCATTGTGAAACTGGGGACCGAGCGAGAGATAAGACTTGAGTAAAGGTCGGTTGGGATTTCCAGGAATGGCGAGAGCTCACCCACCTGAAGGGCTTCAAAAGTGATGCTGAGTTTGTAGTATTTCTGCTGGACAGGTAATTACCTTGCTTGTTCTATTTCTACGGGAATGTTTAATTGCCCAGAACAGTGTAGCCTACGTAGCTACAAAATGTCAGTAAGTTAGCTGATGCATTTAAGCACACTGTTTACATTATAGCTATGCTGTACGTTAGATGTTATCTTACAGCTAATCTGTAGTTAGCTAGCTACGTTTATATCTACCTATGCTGTTCAAGTGGGGGGGAAGAAAAAAAAAGAAAAAACTAATTGTACACTCCAGTTCCAGATGCGTTTAGCAATATTTATTTGACCGACCTTTCAGCCGTAACTTCATCTGGGTCTCATACAATCAAAAACACTGGTGTCTGCATTTATTGACTGTTGTAAATCAAAACTACATTCCATGTTCGTTGTTTACGTTCATTACGATGACGTTAAGCGTTTTATTTTCTACCTGCGAATGAGGCATGATGTGTTGCATTGTCCCTACTTTACTCCTGTCCGCTCTCCAGTAGTCATATTTCAGGCATCTTATATATGGAGTGTTTGGAGGGCGGGGCTTTGGATGGAGGGGGTGGAACATTCTTATTCTCAAAATCTAGCTTGTTTCTCAAAACTTACATACTGCACCTTCAAACTGCTGAACAATGTTGTAAAAAATAGTTTTTTCTAAAAAGTTTTGCATTTGTGAGTTTTACTAAAAGGCAGCCACAACAACACTTCATTTCTCCATCCTGAAAGATAACTGAAATGAACCCACTCCCACTGCCTGTGCCGCATACCTTAACTGCTGAAAATTCCACCTTAAACCGGCCTAAACTGGTTTAAGCTGTGTTTTCAAAACTTCTAGCTGGTCACCAGCTGCTCACCAGTTGACCAACCTATACAGTCAACTCGATCACCAGCGTACTCTACCAGCTAGAGACCGGCTTCGACCAGCCACAGACCAGCTATGACCAGCTAGAGGTGTCAAATACACAGCTTAAACCATTTTAAACCAGCTTAAGAGTCCCAGATGGTCTCAGCTGGAATTTTCATCAGGGTTATAGCAGGGGTGCCCATACTTATTTGGCTTGCCATCTACTTCTCCAATGGGGGGGGGGAGGGGGGGTATCCCCTTGGAACTAATGTCGGACCAGGGAGTCATTACTCAGTGACACGCGAACAAGGCCGTAGCTTGCCAACTAAACTAGCATAGATAAATAGCTAATTGGACATGGCTTTTCTCCATCTCGTATCTAAACTAAAAAAAAAAATACATCGTTGGACAGTGGTTGCATGCAATATTATTAAGTAGGCTGATCAAGTTGCATAATTGCATGCAACCACAGTCCATAATTTTATTATTTTAAAACAATTTTTAACCAAATAAATCCAATGTTTTCTTTTTTGAGCCTACTTAATAATATTGTGTGTTACCACTATCCAACATTATATTGTATTGCTTAACTACTAGCTTAACTACATTTTCCAGTAGCCTACTGTGTGTGTGCAGTTTAACTATTTCCAGGATTTGAAGTAATGGAATGCTTGGCCTCTGCGATCGCCATACTGGGCACCCCTGCCTTATAGTCACCGAACCACAGGCTCACAGTGCAAACCAGGAAGGAGATTCAGACCCACTTAAATATTAATGAAAAAAAAGGGGCAAAGATGACTTTGGCAACAAACAGATGAACCAACACAGTCTCCGTGTCAGAAAGCAGGCAACGGAAATACTCTAACTGAGCAATCATCTTAACTGCCATGGAAATAGGAAATCAAAAAGATGAAAATTAGAAATCTGCATAGGAGAGAAATCAAAACTGATGACAGCAAATGTTATTCTGGAATAAACTACAAGTAGAGATGATTGCCTATTAGGAAAGCTTTATGTACTATGTTTAATATGCATTTTACCATGCTACAAAATAAATTAATGCACAACCAAAAAAAAAACATTACTGGAACACGTAAACAAACAAATTAGAAGGCGTATGCAGTGGTTAGTTGAGTGAGTAAACCCATGGCAAGCAAGCTTTGAGCAATGCTGGACTTCGAACCCGCTGCGCGTGTATGCCACCTGATCAGAAACAATATTCACGTGAAATAACGCGGCCATGCTCAAAGTGAACACACCTGCTTCAGGTGCTGCAACGACTGCAGCTTCAACTAGCCCTGGAAGAGTGAGAAAGCAGAGAAACGGAACATGCTCTCATTACACAGAGTCTCGCAGACGGAAGGAAGCAGAGAGAGATGCACACTGGGAAATATCTTGTTACACGACTCATGTTACGTGTTACATGACAAAGGATGACGTTTTTTTTTTTTAAAGTTTGGAGAGTTCCTGCTAAACATTCCCAAAAAAACAAATCCCTCGATTCAACCCCATTCATACACGTACTCACCATCTCAGTGGCTGGGATATATAGTGGGCTTTGCTGTGTAAGAATTTTTCCTAACACGTTAAATTCAATGCACAGAAGAATTAGGCCACGTACCCAAGAATGGGATCTCCATGGAGTAAAATACTGATATTTACAGATAGATTTCACTGACAATCCAGAGAGGAGTACGTCAGCGATGTGAACAGTTTAAAAAAAAAATTAAAGTGCAAAATGAATTAACTTAACAAAAGAATCGGCTTCCTGTGACACCTGGAAGTGAAACCGCAGCGTTTCCACGGCGTCGGTCGCGGAACACAGGGGGGAATGCTGGGATACCTACGCAGCTCGCGGGACCCGGTGCCGTCTCTCATGGCGCTCTGCTGCCGCGCCAGCAGCTCCTTCTCCCGGTGCACCTGCCGCCGCTCCTGCTCCAGCTCCTGCAGGCGGCTGCCGGTCACCTGCAGCTGCTGCTCCAGGTGCAGCAGCAGCTCCTGCTTCTCGCCAAGCTTCCGCTCCAACACCGCCCTCTCCCCCGAGTACCCATCGATCACACCTGCGGGGCACCAAGACGGGTGCACAAATACAACATGCACGGTGACGCATACACACGAAACACAAGGTGCCACGCACCATCTGTATCCATATTTGGATGTGTGTGTAATACAACACACACGGTGACACATACACACAAAACACAAGGTGCCACGCAATATCTGTATCCATATTTGGATGTGTGTGTAATACAACATACACAGTGACACATACACACAAAGCACAAGGTGCCAGGCAATATCTACAGTATATCCATATTTGCACGTGTGTGCAATACAACACACACAGTGACACGTACACACAAAACACAAGGTGCCAGGCAATATCTATATCCACATCTGCATGCAACTGCTTCACATACCTCTTCGATAAAAAACAATTACAAAATTAGGAACTATATTTTTAGATTGCAAAACATTCAGAAGGGCCATTCACCTCACAGATACTTAGGCGCTGGCTAAATTCATCCGATGTAGGACACTCAAACACCATAACAGTAAGCAAACACCATCATTAGTAATCATATCAAACAAAAAGGAGGCAACGTGTATAGTGAAGGGTAAACAGAACAAGACAATCAAGTCCTTCTTTTGCAACAGATCGAAAAGCAGCTGAAGTTACACTCAATTCAATGCTTTATTGCCACATCAACTTTGAAGTTGCTCGGGAAGCGAATTATGTGAATTATCTCTATCTTTGATCATTTAGGTGCCCACAGAGCATGAATTATCAAAAACGGAGACAGTGAATAATTCACCATTCTCGTTGATATTACCAACTAAGCTAGTGTACAATCAAGTCACAGGCTAGTTTGTATTATTGTGAAAATATCGTTAGAAACTCATTCTTCCATCCTCTTATATGTTCCTCCTGAAGTTCATCAATTCAGCATGGATTTCAAACCACTCCCAAAATTAATTCTTGGCTTCTGCACCTGTCAGCACTGGCGATCTTTTTTTTCCAGCCACAACATTACTGCCGAAAACCCAGACCAAGCCTTCTGTCAGAAATGCATTTGCCCAAATGTAACTGGCCATTTGATCTGACCAATCAAATCACTACTTACAGTCCTTACCAAGTTCTAGGATGCAGCTGTGCCTCTTACCAACACAAACAATGGGATTATAGGGAAACCCACAAACATCTAATTGCTTAGGTTGGTATGAAGCATGGCTACACCCTACAGCATGGAAAGAACTAGCTAGCTGAAGCACAGCATTAGCATTAGAGTTAGCTCGAGAGATTATAGGAAAACCTCTAACATCTCATTGTTTGGGTTGGTATGAAGCATGGCTACACCCTAGAGCATGGAAAGAACTAGCTAGGTGAAACGCAGCATTGGCATTAGAGTTAGCTCGAGAGATTATAGGAAAACCTCTAACATCTCATTGTTTGGGTTGGTATGAAGCATGGCTACACCCTAGAGCATGGAAAGAACTAGCTAGCTGAAACACAGCATTGGCATTAGAGTTAGCTCGAGAGATTATAGGGAAACCTCTAACATCTCATTGTTTGGGTTGGTATGAAGCATGGCTACACCCTAGAGCATGGAAAGAACTAGCTAGCTGAAACACAGCATTAGCATTAGAGTTAGCTCAAGAGATTATAGGAAAACCTCTAACATCTCATTGTTTGGGTTGGTATGAAGCATGGCTACACCCTAGAGCATGGAAAGAACTAGCTAGCTGAAACGCAGAGCATGGCATGGGAGAAGGCTGGCTGCCGTATCACATATTCCAAGTAGGCCAAAGGGCAGAGCACAAGCTACGGCCTGCCCCTCCCGAAGGAGCGGTTAGCGTTCCACGCACCTTCTGCCCTGTGGAGCTCCAGAGCGAGCCGCTGGCGGGCCTGGGCCTCCTCGTTCAGGCTCTCCTGCAGCTCCTCCTGCCTCCTCAGGAGCTCGACCATCTCCTCGTTGTGCCTGAACGACTCCCGCATCAGCTCCGTCTGAGTGACCTGCGCATGCTCCAGCTTAAGGAGAGACAGAGGAGAAATTCACTCACTCTGCCTGCCCTGTATATCCAGAACGTCCGATTTGTGATTAAATCTCAAAACGACAATATTTAATAAGACATTACTTCATTGATGTAGCACAGTAAGAAACAAATACAGGAAATAACACAAAATAAAATAGTCAATAAACTCAGTCCCCCAAGAAGTGAGACATACACTACATTTCCAAAAGTATGTAGACACCTGAGCATCACCCCCTTATGTTCTTGTTGAACATCTCATTGCAAAAGCATTAACATATGGAGTTGGCCCACCCATTTGCTGCAGTAACAACCTCCACTCTTCCGGGAAGGCTTTCCAGTAGATTTTGGTACATGGATGCAGAGATTCGCTTCTATTCAGCCACAAGAGCATTAGTGAGGTTGGGCACTGATAGTCGGGTGATAAGGTCTGGCTCACAGTCGGCATTCCAATTCATCCCAAAGGTGTTTGATGGGGTGAAGTTCAGGGCTCTGTTCTGGCCAGTCAAGTACTTCCCCACCGAACTCGGCAAACCATTTCTTTATGGACCTTGCTTTGTGCACAGGGGCATAGGCATGCTGAACCAGGAAAGGGCCTTCCTCAAGCTGCTGCCACAAAGTTGGAAGTGCACAGTTCTCTAGAATGTCATTGTACACCGCTAAGATTTCCATTCACTGGAATTAAGGGGCCTAACCCAAACCATCAAAAACAACCGCACTATTATTCCTTCTCCAACAAACTTCACGTTTGGCACTATTCGGGTCGGTGCAGTTGGGTATTTGCCTTCCGCCAAACTCAGATTTGTCTGTGAGACTGCCAGAAATGAATCACTCCAGAGAACGCGTAGCCACTGCTCCAGAGTCCAATGGCGGTGTGCTTCACACCACTCCAGCCCACGCTTGGCATTGCGCACGGTGATCTTAGGCTTGTGGATGGACGGAAACCCATTTCATGAAGCTCTTGATGAACAGTGCACGTGCCCCCTTTTTCCCAGGCATTTTGGAGCTCTGTAGTGGAGTTTAGCAATCGTGGGCAGACGATTTTTTTACGCGCTACATGCCTCAGCACTCAGCAATCCCGTTCTGTGAGTTTGTGCGGCCTACTGCTCCTGGCTGTATGCTTGATTTTACGCACCCGTTAGCAATGGGTGTGGCTAAAATAGCCAAAACCACTAATTGGAAGGCGTGTGCACATACTTTTGTACATGCACAAAATTCAAGCTAGTTTGTCTTGCCATGTTTTCTTGCAGGTACTTCAGTCCTCTACTGACAAGAGATGGATAGAGTTTTTGTCTGTTCAGAATGTAAATGTTTACCAGTTGCAGCTATATTTACCGTTTTTTAATTTGTTTATACTGTGGTATAGTTGGTTTAGGTTAGCCTAAGGTTTGGCCTATGTCTGTGACAATCTTTTAAAATTATTTCTCAGCCTCAAAATGGCTTCCTTGACATTGGCACAACTCTGGTCCTCTTGTTGACTAACGCCCAAGAAAGACTCCAAAGGCAATCAAAACTAGACAACGAAAGCTATGTTATACCGGCACTAAGGAAGCAAATTAACACAAGTTCCAGTAAATGCCTCCAAACTCATTAGAGCATACTACATCCTACAGCAAGACAATGATCCCAAACATACCAATAAAGATTTCAAGGAAGGCTGACCTAATTTTTTAGCCTGTTCAGCTTATTTGAAAAAATAAGGCATAAGGAAAAGAATAAGAAATGCAATAATTTTGCTGTTCTCACTCTGTGTGATGGCCTAATGTTTGACTCCAACAAAGCACAGTGAAATTACCGTTCGCCTGCTTTAATTGTTCACGCTTAATTCAATTTTTCCTCACTGCATGGTGCAGTTATGAAATTGCTACAGATCAGTTTCTCCACAAATACATAGATAATCATGCCAGGAAACTTTAAGGACAGATAATTATGCCAGCATCCATAATTATCCTAATGTGTGATCGAATACTAAATTGGAACCTAGGCCTATATATCAAGGTGCACAATCACTGTGCCGAACAGTGATGTGAGCACCTCGGCATTCACTGCCAGAGTAACTTTGTGCCACAACACCACTCAGGCCCTGGCATGGGATTTCTTTTCTCCAAACGTCTTCAATTTCAGTTTCACAATCTGAGAAATTTCTTTTTTTCACACACACTGCCACTCCCTCTCCCTCTCCCCATCCCCCTCCATCTCTCTCTCTCTCTCGTCTCTCCCCTCTCTCTCTCCTCCCCCCTCTCTCTCTCTCTCCCCCCTCCTCCTCTCTCTCTCCCCCTCCCCTCCCCCTCCCTCCCCCCTCTCTCGCTCTCTCAGGACCAGGGTGTGGTGGGAATCTCCCAGCAGCCTCCCTTGTGTCTGTTTCTGACATCCCCACCTCAGGGACATGAACATCGGATACGTGGACGCTAAACAGCCTCGCTGTTTAAACCCCCCCGAGAGTTGACCTCCGACCTCAAATCTGCCTCTGTGGAGTGAAGCGCGCAAACACTGTCGCACCGCTTGCTCCTTTATCTCAGAACGTGCACTTCATTTTCCACACGTTCCCTTTCCCTTAAATCAAACAACTGTTTAGATTAGATTACGTTAGTTTCGCAGTTACATCACAGCAGTGCGACCTAGCTCCAGGTCCAGTGGGCAACGGTGCCTGCAGGTATTTTCTCCAACTGAGCGCTACGCCATCTGATTTTACTCACGATTCACCCTCCTCTGTTCAGGAAGTACGCTCATTATTGAAATTAGGTGGTGTGGGCAACCAAACACCAGCAGACACTGCAGCCTGCAGGGCCTGGAGCTGAGTAGCCCAGGATCAGAGCTGTATTCGTCCTCAAGAGGAGACACATTTTCCTAGCTTTTCCCAGAAATGCAGGTAGAAATACAGGTACATTTGTGCACGACATACACACACACGTACACACACACACACACACACACACACGGACAAAACAACGTGTCATTAACAGACACAACAGCTGCCCAGTGTAAACCCAGGGTGGCGTTTGAGGGTGCTGATGGGACTGGGAACAAAGCTTCCCTTATCCTGGAATGTCAACAGAAACCAAATTTACAACCAAATGGCGATAGCTCAGTGAGGAGGACTGACACGTCACGGGTGGCACTGGTGGCTTCCCTTTTAGCTTCTGCCTTATAAAGGCCGTGTATGTTCAGAGTGGGACGACTTATCATCTGTGTGGGGGATTTTTAAAAAAAAAAACGTTTTCTTTTTGGGTGGTGAGCAGTGAGAGGAAATTTAGGAGTCTACAGAGCAGTATGGGATAACCCTTACAACTCCTTCATGTTAAAGTGATACGTTTAGTTTTTATACTGTTGTAATGTCTACTCGAATGTAACGTAGTCTTCGGCCACCAGTTCTCCCTCTTCTGGTTCAGCGTTCTCACAGAAAAACCGCACTGTTGCAAAACTACTGTCCTTTTTAAATTAACATTTTTAAATAAAATGTTTTAATATATATATGATTTTGGAATGGAACAGAACCTCAGTGTTCAAGATTATATTTCCTATGGCTTATACGTTTGTGAAACGTCAACCAACTTTCTGTCAACAGACATGCAGACAAACGCTGCCGACAATGATTTCTTGTCTGCAAACTCCCTGAATGTCCAGCCCCATCTTGTCCTTTTACTATACTGCAGCATTTTATATCCATTTCCACAAATTAGCTGTGTACATATTACCATGAAACTATGAAGGAATGAGGCTGAAAAAAATAGGCCTACATGTGATTGTCTTCAGTTGAAGATGCATCACCAGTATACATGAATGACCATTATTTTTGCATAGATGACTTGTTTTTATGTGCACGACATACACACACGAACAAAACAACTGAATATGAATAACTTATTTTGGTTGCCCTGGTGAGCCTGCAAAAGGAATACATTTTCCCAGAGATACAGACACCTAAAAATGATGCCTCAGTAAAAGGCACCAATTTTGGGCGATGAATGCTCATTCATTTCTCAATGGCTATTTCATATTTGGAACTCTAGCTTCGGTTTTAGTCTTTACAGATAGGTAAGGAATGTGTACATTAAAAATTAAGAGATTCTGGAGAACAGGCCCAGCAGCCTAATCCTTTACTCGTGAAATGACTCAATCTTGAAGTTGCCAACAAACATTTTTTCTGTAACCTACCTCACTCAAAATAAAATACGGTAAAGTGGTCATCACATTTGCATTGCCGGAAAAACATTCTACACTGCATTGCCTAAAACGATAAACAGTCGGACCAAAGCCACACTAAGATTAAATATAAGCTCATAGTAAAAATTTTCAGAACAAATCTTAGAAGCTTCTGATCATTTGACCAGAATGCTTCTTTTTTTTTTTCCAGCTTCGGTTGGTATGGCCAGAACACGCCACAATAAAACAAAACTCGCAAACAGAATTAGACATTTACGGAGCAATATTTCCCTATCACACCTACAGCAGGAATGGCAGTAACACTATTTCAACCGTCAACCATTCAATCTAGCCATATATCAAATCACCACCCATCCTATCGTCATCACGGTCACGATAAACAGAGCTCAGAAAGCACTTACTGTGTATGGCGGTGTAGGCAAGGAGATTTTCGAGACAACCTTGAGCAAGTGGCCATTCTTCTTGTGATTAATGTGGGAGATGTGAGTCTGTATCACGACCGCATTTTTCTCATTCAAATTGGAGGGCGAGGGCAAAGGAAAGGGCCTCGGCAAGGGCACGCGAGTCTCCACTTCGTAGACGTCCTGATCTTCTCCTGCCAGCCACATCTTCTCCAGGATATCAGATTTACAGTGAGTTCGGTAGGAATCCATCGCGGGCGGTCCTCGTCTCCGGGGCTACGGGGTTGAACCCTTGGCTGAGGACGGTGGCATTGCGGATACCTTATGTGAAAGTGCCCACGGTCTAGCACAGTGCAAAAAAAAGGCCAACGTAGTAGAGCTAAGCAACAGTCTCCACGGAACTGCCGGGAAAATCCTTGAGTACACAACACCAACTCATGTGACACAGGAACCGCAGCTGGTCCAAATCAGGAAGAATGCCCATTCCAAGTGAAAACCGCTGCCATAAACGCGTGAGTTCGGCTAACTAGACAGGTGCTCTCCCTCACATCCTGCACCTGCAGTAAACGCGCATTCCAAAGTCCTGTGATAAAGACGGAGCAGTATGCCTCTGGCCGCCAGTCAGCACTCTCCACTGCTCCAGCAACCTGACAAACAATTCCATGACTCCACGGCAACAGGTCTCCGGGAGAACTCACAGCCCCATTAATTACTTCACACAACACGCGTCAGCATCGGATATACCACAGGGAGGATCGGGGAGGGGGGGGTCCTCCTTCCTTCAGCAGAGCCGCGTTTTGAAAAACAGCAGCACAGGCAGGCAGGGCTAAACAGCACTTCCTGAACAGACTCCGTACAGGATGTGGACCTGCAGGAACAGGAGAAGGCGTGGCCTGTAGCCTAGAGCTAGAGGCGGCAGGTAGGGCTGCTAGTGCACGCATGCGCGCACACGCACACACACACACACAGACACACACACTTCTCACAGGAGCTGGTCTGACTGGATTTCTATTCCACGTCATTGGAGATTAAATGAGTTGGGAGGGTGTACGGACAGGTTTTTGCCCATCTCATATAATCACAGACGGGCTCTCTCCTGT
This sequence comes from Anguilla rostrata, assembly GCF_018555375.3. Taxonomy (NCBI): domain Eukaryota; kingdom Metazoa; phylum Chordata; class Actinopteri; order Anguilliformes; family Anguillidae; genus Anguilla; species Anguilla rostrata. The sequence continues at coordinate 53,505,506 of NC_057940.1, read as the reverse complement.
TCAGCCTGAGCTGAACTATACGAGACAGGGTTATTCTGTGCTGTGCCTACAGAACGTGTCCCAGCGTACTTCTAATCACCTTCACAGCTAGCCGTTTTGGAAGAGATTTTTTTTTTTGATGTTCAAACACCACACCACACTGATTTTCTTCAACAAAAAAAACATGTATATACAAATATAGCCTGAATAGCATTATATAAATGAATGAATGAACGTCTCAATAAATATATAAAGTGTGTGCAAATAAATTTTAACCTTTAATGCCACAAGCAGACTTGACCGATCTCAGTTTTAAAACACATCCTGTATGACAGAAGTTGAGCAGGGAAGGTTGATGACACACAAATGTGACCAAAAGAACATTCTAGATGATTTTGTGCTTCCACAACGGTTTGGGGAAGGTCCTTTCCTGTTAGAGCATGACAATGCCCCCGGGCACACAGCGAGGACCATAATAGAAATGGTTATTCAAGAACAGTGTGGAAGAACTTGAGTGGCCTGCACAGAGCCCTGACCTCAACCCCAACCAACACCTTAGAGGAACAACTGGAAATGCGACTGCGAGCCTGGCCTAATCGCCCAATCAGTGCCTGACCTCACTAATGCTCTACTGGCTCAATGGAAGCAATGCAAGGCACCAACAGCTAGTATAAAGCCTTCCCAGAAGATTGGAAGTTGTTATAGCAGCAAAGGGTGGACCAACTCCATTTTAATGCCCATAATTTTGGATTAGACATCGTATGTCAGGTGTCCGCATACATTTAGCCGTGTAGTGTATATCCCCACCGTAGCGGCCAGACAGATGTTTGGACATGGTTGTGTCGTGGGTTTGGCAAATGCTTTTGTAAAAATCCATCCAACTCTGGCAACTTAGCTACCTTTCTTTGCTGGCCCATTTTCTCTTCACTTTTTGTGTTTATAAGGCATTTAGATACCCTTAGTTGGACCTAGGCCTAACGCAACCAAAATTTCACCTCCGGGGGCCTCCAGTGGCGTAGCCCATAGAGCGCTTTCCACATGCTCATTGCGAGCCGCGACATAGGCGGTTCGAGTCCAACCACCGACCCTAGTCTCCCCATCTCTTTCCTCCTAATTCTTCCTGTCTCTCTACACTGTTCTATCCAAATAAAGCTGAAAAAGCCTAAAAAATAAAAAAATAAAAAAATAAATTTCACCTCCAAAGCTAGCTAACATTCATTCTGTATCAGGCTATCACATGACACAAAAATATAAATCTGACATTGGGCAACAACACACAGACACATTACCCAGCGATCTCTGCATATAAGAAAATAACACCTACCAACCTACCAAAGAAATGGCTGCGAATTATTTAACTGAACAACACACGAAACAGATGGCGCTGAGCAGATCAACATATGTTCCTTCTGATGTTTAACGAGCGTCTCAATTTCACGGGCCCTTGGATGAATGGGACACTTCTATGAAAGGATCCACGAGAGGGTCACGAGCGCCCCCCCCCCCCCCTGACCTCGAGCCCCAGCGCTGCCTGTACCCCCGTCACACGTCACACTGCGCGCACTTTGACCGTTTATTTAACCGCTTACCCATCGAGGTTCATTAGCAATCAGCTCACAGCAAGCGCTGGCAGGTGTGCGACAGCGCCCGTGACAATGACCCGCCATTTTGTTGGCAGCCATGTTTAATTCCGGCCGGATCTGAAGCGGCTGGCCCGGGAATGACTGAACGTGGCGGAAAGTGACGATGCTCTAATTTAAATCCATGGCAGCTAAAAGACCCGATATGAATGAGCTTGCCCAATGCGAGTTACTCTAGTCAGGTATTCGGCTGGAGGCATTTTTGCAGTTCATCTCCGACACGAAGCTGAATGTCAGATGACACAGCTGTAGTGAGCAGAGAGGGGGGAAAAAAACACCCGTACATGCACATGCCGACTTTTGTCCAAACAAGACCGCACTGCAGCACGAAAATGAAGGTGCTTCACCTGATTGGTGGTTTCAGTGATGGCCACCAGGAGTTTCTCCACGGCGGCCTGGAGGCGGGAGCTGATGTTCATGAGGTACTCCTCGTTCTCGAGCCGAGGCTCCGCCCCCGTCGGCAGGCTCGACAGCCCCTCGTCGCTCTCCGTCCCCCCCGACCACGCGCTCGCGTCATCGTCTCCCACCTCGGCCTGGCTGCCATGGCAACCACCAGGCAGCGCATCTGCAAATAACAACAAAGGACAGAGCACCATCAGTAACACGCACACAGTTTACTGTTTACAGCAGTTAAGCATTCTATCACCATGCAGTGGTGATGATAATAATTTTGAATTAAAGAAAAGACTGTGAGAATATAAAAAAACATATTGCTCATATGGAGCTACTTCTTTCTCTCTGGTGCACTGGCAAACAGAAAAAAAAACAATTTCTTAATAATTCCCCCCCCAAAAAAAATTTAACTGCATGCTTATAGGACAATGACATGATACTCACATTTTTTATCTAGCGTATGCAGTATTTTCCAAGAACAACTTGGATATGATACATAACCATCTTACACTAGGCACAAAGCGGCGATAACCCAAACGCAATAATTCTTGCTGGTTTTAGACGGATGCAGTTGTCATTTTCACGTCCAGCATCCATGTTGTTAGAATAGCAAATGAATTTTCATGTGGGTGGTTTGGTCCTAAGATCTTAAGAGGTGTGGTCAGGTGAATTGTTGGCATATTGCCATTTTGATAGCTGTAAGTGTGTGCCAAGATCAACTAAAACCTGGCCTTTTGAACAACAAGTCATGTTGTAGTTGTTTCATGGTTATTTAAAAGACAACAATGTGTGCCTAGATAGGCGAGAGCACAATACACTGTCTAGAAATACACTGTAATAAAAAATACAGCATGTGGTTATCTTTACTGTAACATACATTCTTCAAAGACAAACCTTTGTGTGGGAGGACTCATAAGCCTTGTATGACCGGTTTCCTCACAGAAGCTGTACAAACTTGTGACATTTACCACAAAAAAGAATTTGGCACTATGGACAGGATATTGATATTTTGGTTACCATTAATGCTATAATCCTTCTATCGAGGAACTACACATCTGAGAGCCGTCTTAACCTGGCTTGAGGAAAAAAAAAAACCTTGCCTCGTTTCCACACTTTCTACGATACGAAGCGAGGTATGAGGATTGCAGTAAACATTAGACCACACCCACCTCCACCTCCACCAGCCCCGGCATTATGGGAACTGTAGTCCTGAAAGGCACCAGCTGAGGCCCTCTGCCCGCTAGCCCGCGGCGCAGGCTGCTTCCCTGCGGAGGCGTCCAGGAGGCCCTCCATGTAGTGGCCGATGGTTTCCTCGGTGGCGGCCGTGGTCTTCAGAACGTCGCTCAACACTTGGCGCAGGTTTCGGTTGGCCCGGCGGAGCAGGTTCCTGCGGGGTCAGAGCAGACGATAAACCATTATCTATACCCGCTTATCCTGGAGCAGGGCCCATCCATTATCTATACCCGCATATCCTGGAGCAGGGCCCATCCATTATCTATACCCGCTTATCCTGAGCAGGGTTCATCCATCATCTATACCCGCGTATCCTGGAGTAGGGTCCATCCATTATCTATACCCGCTTATCCTGAGCAGGGTCCATCCATTATCTATACCCGCTTATCCTGGAGCAGGGTCCATCCATCATCTATACCCGCTTATCCTGAGCAGGGTCCATCCATCATCTATACCCGCTTATCCTGAGCAGGGTCCATCCATTATCTATACCCGCTTATCCTGAGCAGGGTCCATCCATTATCTATACCCGCTTATCCTGAGCAGGGTCCATCCATTATCTATACCCGCTTATCCTGAGCAGGGTCCATCCATTATCTACACTTACTGCAGTTCCATCTTATCTTACGCATCGAGCAGGGTCCATCCATTATCTATACCCGCTTATCCTGAGCAGGGTCCATCCATTATCTATACCCGCTTATCCTGGAGCAGGGTCCATCCATTATCTATACCCGCTTATCCTGGAGCAGGGTCCATCCATTATCTAATAATTTAAATTATTAAAGCTAAGGGCAGCAATGTGGCGCATCCTGTTGAAGGCACTTTAAAAGCCTTTGTTTATGAATATAACTGAAAATCGCACCACTGGACGCCTGGTTCTCTGGCTCCAAAGTCTCCCTTTTTGAAGGGCTGTTGACTGTTCTTTGTATCGAGGAGAGCAGTTTGCACTGTCATTGATTTGCTTTTCAGGTGAATGCTTGTTTCAAATCATTCCAGCGACTGTGTAAAACAAAAAAAAAAGCCCCATAATACCAAGACCAGCCAGTTGTGGGGGGAAAGCCTTTCAAACAGCTGCAGAGAACAGAACCTGTGATTGTATTCAGAGCATTCAAGAGCCATTCCTTTCTTCAGCATGATGTTTTGTAGTGCATGACACTACCTCGGACACACCCTGTGCTTTATACAAAGGCCGAAGTGAAGCATTAATGTAAATCAGCCTCTATTAATGCCACAGCCCAAGAATCAGAGAACAAAGAGAGAGAGATCTTGTAGCGTGAGTCAAAATTCCAAGTACACTATTTTTTTTAAATGCATATAACAAAAATGTTTTAAACACATCCAGAATACAAATGAGATAAGTACTTAGTCTACCATTCTGATTCATGTTTTTACCCAGTGGAGGTTCCTTTCATTATACTGTAGGCGGCAGTGCAGTATAATGGGTAGGGACCTGGTCTTGTAACTTAAAGGTCACAGGTTCGAATTCCCAGGTAGGGGAGGTTCACTGCCGTTGAACCTTAGAGCAAGGTACTCAACCCGTCGCTGATGTAAGGTAATTACGTTGCTCTGAATAAGAGCTCAATTCTGCTAAATGCCTGTAATGCAGTGCAATTATACACAATGTGATGTGTATAGTAATGTCATTCACATGTCATATTCAATTGGAATAAAAATCGGAGTAAAACTACAATTAGACTCCAGTACACGCTTGCACATCTGGATGTCCATTATGAGACACAGGTTCCAGCCCATGCTCAGGCGTACTACAGAACCTGCCCCACCAGGGGTTCGAACCTGAAACTTCTGAGTCACAAACTGAGACGCAGTATATTTGGGTAGTAATTGATTAAGTCTACATATAACAACTACGCACTACAAAATGCACTGGCCATTAAAAGCATAACTCGTGTGTATATATACGATATGGGAGACAATAAAGTAAGCTGAATACCTTTTTGAAGACAAGATGCAACGTGCACATGCTACAGTGTGTGACACTCAGTTTACTTATATTCATCTCTGGTGAAAAAAAAAGACTGAAAGACCCTCATCACCACACAAACCTTTCATTCGTAATAACATCAGGGGAAACGTCTGATTGGCTTATGTCTGGAGGCAGGCTTCCGGAGCTGACTCCTCCCCCTCGTGGCCTCTTGTCCGCTTCTTCATTCTGTAACTAAGACAACAGAGAGAAAAAAAGAGACGAAAGTCCTGACATTCTGTTCGAAACTCACTGAACACCATGGCCTCAACGCAACCAAAAGTTTAGCGAACAACAGCTCAACCTCACTGGAAAACAAATACATTTGAATAAGACAAGAAATGCACATTGCTAAGGCAAACGGAAACATTGCTATTTTTCTTAACGGTGCCACGGCAACAGAAATACCGGTAAATGACAACAGGGGAAATAAGCCGCACTTTTTGGAAGGTACGGTAAAGACATAAGCAATTAATCCTCTAATCTAGTAGAGAGCAGCCTGGAAATCCCAATCATAAGCATCCATTGATGCTTAATCTGTGGACAGAACTCCTTGTTCAACTCCAGTTAATCTGTGTCAGTGTACTTGTTCGGGCTCTGACCTGCTGCATTGCCTGAATTGCAGAATGTAATATTAGAGAAAGGGAACTTGAGTAAACACTTTTTATTTATTTTTTAAATTATTGTTTCAATTATTTAATAAAAAATGTATGCATCTATATGCACTGAATTTTGTTGCGTTGCACTTTGAGTGCTGCAATTAATTATGGACTTTCTGATGCTCCGTTAAAGGTTACCTTTGTGGCAAAACAACATCCTGAAAAAAGACTTCTCTGCAATGATGCATTGGGTAAGAACGGCCCAATTCTCAGTCGTTGTGCAACGTGGGCAGTTTTTTTGAAGAGCTCTGCACACGGCACGCCGCTCAGTGCTCACCTCAGCGTGTTGCCTGGTTACCCTCGGCGGTTTGGGTGAAAGCAGGAGCCCAGCACCCTCGTTCCCTCCGCAGGACAGGCCCTGGCCGCCCGGGGGGGCTTCGTTCAGACGCGGGGAAAGGACCTCCGCAGGCCGCTCAAGTTCGCCCTCCCGCCCGTCTCGTTCTGCCGCGAAGCCCCGCCCAGTCTGCGCCGCCCCTCCCCCGGGCCCCCCGACCCCGGGCGTCGGCTCGTCCGCTCCCCCGAATTCATCACGGCGGGTCTGCGTCGTGGTCGCGGCCTCCCTTGCTTCCTTGGCGATCCTCGCCAGTTCGGTCTGTTGTGCAAACTCAATGGACATCTGCACTATCACCTGAAAAGTGCATGAGAATAAGACCGGTGAAAGATCTTCAAAGGAAACATATTACAACATACTTCTAGGTTGTCCATTCACAAAAAAATCGCCTAAGTATACTATCTAGGCGCTAAGTGCATATACTTGTTTATGTCACTGTATCCTAAATACTTCTACAAAAGACTACAAATATTACACTATATTAAAAACACAATAATGGACATAAAGCACTTTGTTCATATTTATAAAGTTTTTTTATATATACAATATTAAAATGTTAATAAATAATAAATGTTAGAATGTTAACAGATGGAAGAAAAAAAAACATTTTAGGGTTTAACGGGTGATCAGGAAGAAGGGTTGACAGAAACACTTCAAGGCACGTACCACAAGCTATCGGAAATTTCAGAGAAGCATACCTTTGCGATTTCCTCTTCCACCCTCTCCTGGTGCTGTCTCTCCAGGGTCTGGATCAGCTGTGCCGCCTCGTGGCCTTCCATGGACCACACTCCTCCGTTGATGCCCCCGGGGTGGTGCCCAGTAGCGGGGGAGGCCTCCGGCTCCACTGCTTGCGCCCCCCCGGCACCACGATCGTCCGCGAGTCTCTCCAGCTCCGCACGGCGCTGGGGGAAAACAGTTCGGCGTTTTTTCACCGCCTATCAGCAACTGGCTCTCAACAAGAAAACGAATCCCACTCTCTCTGCCTTTCCTAGGACCGACCCACAGGTAAATCCACCTTATTATTTTCCACGCGATGAAAAAGGCACAAATTTGTGGGATCTACTCTGCGCTTTCCTCTCCCCCAGCGCCAACGGCGACCGGACGCAAAACACAGGCATCCCACGCTCCAAGATGGAGGCTTGTGCGGCGAGCATGCTAAAAGCTACCAGTTCACTCACGCGGAGAGAATTGGCCTTTCATGCAGTCTAACGCCACGACCACACTCGTATTACGTAATCTAGCCTCCTTTCCGCCATCATTAAATCCATTCTAACGCGGTCTCTTCGTCTCCGCGTCAACGCACGGACCCGGGGGGCAAAGTTCTAGCCATGACCTGGATTCAACCGCACCGAGAGAGCGCATTGAGTCACTTCATTTAAATAAGCGAGACGCACTGCTGTGAAAAGACTGTTTTCTATTTTAAAAGGCATAAAATAAAAGCAAACCTTATATTCCTCACTTTCCTCCTCGTTGGGTACAGTGAACTGTGATTCTCTTGAAAAGCTGAAAAACAAAAAATGAAAAGGATATAAAATGCAATGTTTTTCCTAGTTTCCGCATCACGCAGAGAAACATTTAGCAACTTTAAATCTCCCCTGTGTCCCATATTTGCATTTGTGAATAAACACCTGGAATAAACATTTAGTGCCAATTTGATGATGTGAAAACAAAGCAAACTTTTTAAAACACATTAATAACCCACTGTATGCGCGTAACAAATCAGTGAACAGCAAAAATATTTAGACAGAATATACAGTTACAAGGGCATCTCTATCCACTTGGTGATCCTGTTCAGGAGCCAGCATTTGGCCTGTTCTTCTCTGAGGAGGTCTAGGAAGTTTCAAAAGCCTAGGGCAGATCAGACGGCTTAAACAGTTCCTGAGACATAATGATAATAATACACTTACAATATTTAACTTTTCAATTAATATTGAAATTGTCCAATTTTTTTTATCGCCTACATCTCAATGCACTGTGCTGGTCCCTTGAAGATACACAGGGAGATGACGTGTCAAGTTGATGGAGGCAGTAAAGCCTCTGGAGTCCCTGTCACACAAAGTAACCATCTAGGCCCTATTTTGAGCCAGGAAAAACCTCTGATTCACTGCCGTGAACAAGCGAATGAGGCTTTCTGTTCATGAAACGAGTTGCTATCCGCTACGATATCCACTGTGTGGAATTCCTACAAGCGAAATCCAAGAGCAGCCTTACAGCCACTTGCAACGTTTGCAAAGCAAGTCTTCCAAGGGGTTGCGTTAGCACTGCTTCTTAAAACAACAAATTTGATCTGAAGAAAGAGCACTCCGATTTTTCACATCTACTATACGTCCATACTCTATTTTGCTATTAGACATTTGTGTGAAACTTTGTCATAATTAGCGTATGAATTCTTGAGTTATGGCCAAAAACATGTTTTGTGAGGTCACAGTGACCTTGAGCATTGTCCTTTGACCAAAATCTAATCAGTTCATCCTTGAGTCCAAGTGGACGGCTGTGCCGTCGCGGAGGCATAAAAAATTTATATTTCAGTGAGTCAAGAGGTAGTAAAACCTCACTCTCTTATCTTTGCACTACCATATTTATAATGATCACTCAAGTTCATTATTTTGAGTAAAGTGTGACCAAACATTAATGGGAACATTTTTACCACAGTTTGTAGAGGGGGATGTCGCTGCAAACTGAAACTCGGGATATGATTTGTGTTAGCTCTCTACCGTGCGCAGGCCGCTCTGGGCGTGGTCTGTCTGTACGGTCGGCCTCTGGGGCCCGCCGCTGCGGAAACTCCCATACCTGGGCAGAGCTGGAGAGGCGGTGAGGTCCAGCAGCCTCTGCTTCAGCAGCACCAGCTCAGCCGCGTGCCGCTCCTCGGTACGCCGGGCCTCCTGCTGGAGGGAAGCCCGCAGCCGCTCGACCTCCCGGCTGTGCTGCTCCTCCAGACGGGTCCGCTGCTCCTGGAAATGAGCCTCCAGGCTGGCCGCCTCCTCCGGGGACCGAAAACTTTCCCCCGGACCTGGAGGACCCGCCAGGACAGGCCGGCACACAAAGGAATAGGGTTAATAAGGAAAGGTCAGGGCCGTCTGGGTAGTGTAGAGGTAAAAGCACTCGCCCACCACCGGATTCGATCCCCGGCAGCGGTACTTCCGGCTTGGTCAGACGTTCCTACGAACACAGTTTGCAGTGTTCGCGGGTGGGAAGCCGGTGAGGGTATGAGTCCTGATCGTTGCATTAGCGACTCCTACTGGTTGGTCGGGGCGCCTGTTCAGCGGGGAGGGGATCTGGGGGAGATAGCGTGAACCTCCGCACGCGTTACGCTCTCCCAGTGAAACTCCTCGCTGTCAGGTGAAAAGAAGCGGCTGGCGACTCCACATGTATCGGAGGAGGCATGTGGTAGTCTACACCCTCCCCAGACCAACAGAGGATAGCGCATCGACCAGGACCGTGATACACACGGGGAAGTGGTATAACGACTAAATTGGGGAGAAATGGGAGAAAAATGGCAACAAAAAAAAGAAAGGAAAGGTCATCTTTCCGCACTGGACCTCCAGGAACACGGAGGCAGAGGAAAGGACGTGGTTACCTTAATTAATTTCAAGGTCATGTGATGTCACTTTGTCACGTGAGCAATTCAGCATGAAAATAATCAGCATGGTCAGGGAATACCGTGTTTTAAAAAGATGTTTAAAAAATCCAAGGTTTACCGCCCCAGTGAAACATGACTGAAATATATTTTTAATTATATTGTCAGAAAGTCTAACATATTTGCATAATAAAATTATAACTGAATTTTGGTGTGTTAAAAAAAAAAAGTATAAAAAAACACCAAAATTCATAAATCTCATAAATCATCAAATAAAAGATATATAAACGCACATCAAGTCACTGTCAAAAAACGCATGGCATATGATTGCACTTTTCACACAGATAACTTATAAAGTAACAGTAAATTTATACTTCTATACTTTATACTTTAATAACCAATAATCCAAGTCAATGACTACCACTTCTACCAAAATCTAAACTGAAAACTACTGACCAAAAGGTCACATTAAGATATATTTCTAAGGTTCAGGAAGATTCAGTCAGATATGAGTCCTCATTTCATTGCTACTATGATCACTTGTTATGTTACAGTTGAAAGTCACCAAATGTTCATACTTTCTGGAAAAGATAGTTAGCTGGCTTCAGTACAACTGATACTGTTCAGTGAGCTGGCTAGCTTGTCAAATATAATAGTTATTTAGTTAGCTAGCTAACCACAACTTCTTACTAGATCAGTCTTGCTAGTTAGCGTACCAGCTAGCTTTAATGTTACAGTCAAGTGTAGACATCTGTAGACAAATGCTTCTACAATAATACTGACTGCTTTATTACTTACGCATAAATGTTAACCCAGTGTTAACTTAACCCAGCTCTTGACTGCATGATATAAATAAATAAATAGCCTTTATTTTCACCTGGAAAAACATGGATCCTACATTTTAGCGGTAGGAAGGTATGGGGCGATTTTTTAAATTTTTTTTTAAAGTGTACAGACCACAGACAACGCAAAATGTGTAAAACAAACGCAATCAGTGAGTATTAACAGGAAAAAATGAATTATGTCATCAGTACTACCGTGATCATCAGCTGAATGTGCTACAGGAAAGTTCAATTCAATTTTACAGAGAACTGTTGCAAAGACACTTTACAGAGTAGCAAGGCAAGAGACAGCATGCTAAATAAATAAATAAATAAATAAATAAATAAATAAATAAATAAAAAAAAAATGAACGCAGGGCCGTCCATTCGTGTGTGACCTTCAAACGGGAACACAGGGTACAGATCAGTACAGACCAGTGCAGATCAGTGCAGATCAGTACAGACCAGTGCAGATCAGTACAGACCAGTACAGACCAGTGCAGATCAGTGCAGATCAGTGCAGATCAGTGCAGATCAGTACAGACCAGTGCAGATCAGTGCAGACCAGTGCAGACCAGTGCAGATCAGTGCAGATCAGTGCAGATCAGTACAGAGCAGTACAGATCAGTACAGACCAGTGCAGACCAGTGCAGACCAGTACAGACCAGTGCAGATCAGTGCAGACCAGTGCAGACCAGTGCAGATCAGTTCAGACCAGTGCAGATCAGTTCAGACCAGTGCAGACCAGTACAGATCAGTTCAGACCAGTGCAGACCAGTGCAGATCAGTGCAGACCAGTGCAGATCAGTTCAGACCAGTAAAGATCAGTTCAGACCAGTTCAGACCAGTGCAAGCCAGGCGACGACAGCATGAACTATGGATCAAAAAACAGCCGTGACGCGGCTCTCTCTCTCTCCCTCTCTGTCCCCCGTTTCATCTCTCTCACCTGAATGCGGCCCCCTCAGGTCCTGCAGCTCCCGGAGGTGCTCCTCGCGCAGCTGCTGCTCCTGCCTGCGCAGGCAGGCCTCCCGCTCCACCTGGAGGCCCTCCTTCTGTAGCTCCAGCTGCGCGGCGCAGATCTGCGAGAGGCTGATGCGCAGGGCCTCGAACTGCAGCTGAAACTCCTCCTGCGCCAACCAAAATCAACCAGGTTAAAACCTAGTATATGGCAGGACCTAACACACGTGATCCGGCCGACCAATGATGTAACTTCATAACTCGGCCGACCAATGGTGTAACTGTATCGCTCACTCAGTCAGTCACTCAGTCATTCAGTCACAGACATTTTGTTAGGGCTGGCCCCGCTGTTGCGGTCCAGCCAAACAGTTTGAAATATACTGATACTGGTGCACACATTTTGTCTCCTCATGTATGTATTTTTCCACTTTTAATCAGTCGGACAGGGAGCAAGCTGCACAGGCGGGTACAGATAGAGATGGGATCACGAAAGAGAAAGAGCCTTTCTGCGAAGAATCCAACCAGCGACTGCACAGGGAATTCATATAATGTATATAATGTATGTATGCGTTGTATGTATTGTAGGTACCTGTCTTAATGCATGTATAATGGGCAATGTGCAATTGTGCTGTACTTATTGTGTGTTATTATGTATACTGTCTTCGTACAGCAAGCACCAGATGTGTCTAAAACAAATTTCCTTCGGGACAATAAAGTCTATCTTATCTTATATGTGAGCTGCAAGTCAGCCACTGTCCAGACAACAGCCAGTGTCGCCAAGGTCTACTTTCAACTATTTCCACCTTACGCCCCCTTATCCTACTGACACAATCCAATCAGAAAAAACCTTTCATAGAGAACTTTATTAAACCCTTTTATGTGATACGAAAACCAATACTCCTCAGTATCCTTTTGCTAAGAGATCAACCTTGATTGAAACATTTGCATTTTATAAAACATGGAACAAAATTAGTTGTCTTTTTTGTACGCAGAGCTTTCAACAGAAGAATTGCAAACTTTCCTTACTGTAAAAATGGTATTTACATGTTCTTCTCTATGCTTGTGTTGTGTTACTGGATCAGCCATCCCCAAGATCTAGCATATTTGCCTAGCCTAAGGAAGAGGCAGTGTTAAACTACATTAAGACCAGGAGAGGCCAATCTTTTCCAAAATGGGGCTGATGTGGGTGCAGATCTTTGTTTCGGCCCAGCACTACATCATGTGATTCTAATGAACCAATCACGGTCTTCAATCAACTTCTTGACAGGTAGAATCAATTGTCTTTGTGCTGGACATGGAACAAAAACCTATATCGACACCAGCCCCCTTTTCGAACACCACCAGACACCCCTGATTAAAACACTTAGGTCAAATAATGATGTCTCAAAGGCGGATTGTATTATACTGTAAAATCAAAGACGGTAGGCATCATTAGAATCACAACTCAACTGATGTCTCGTCTGACGATACAAGGCCGTATTCAAGTGCGAACTACACCACACAAGTGGTTATGACAAAATGGCTTCTCCCCTTAAATGCCTTGTTTTTCTTATAATTTTTTTTCCAGAAGCTCAGTAAGTCCGGGGATTCAAAAAGAGCCCCCGTTCATATTACCAGCTGAAGTACCCGGTTAAAAATAAATGTTCAAATGGCTTCTAATAACCAAAGCCTGGTACTTAAGGTGCATGCTGAATAGATGCTCTCAATCGCTGCAATGTTTTTTTTTTTTCCCCCCTCTTCTCTCATATTAAGTGCCTTCAATAGACTCACGGGCACAAGACAAATTGTCCTCGCGATCGCAAGCGTAAGTTCTGCATCTAAAATCCATTTCCCATCGGCCAGGAGACATCAGCCCGCTACAGGACGGGGTTAATAACACTGTAGCCTACCAGCAGCTGAAATCATAACATGCTCAAATGCCTCACTTAGAGAGGTAAAATAAAATAAAAAACGATCATCATACAATTACCTCTCTGAACATCTCTGAGAATTTTCAGTTTGTCAAACAGACTCTATCGCCGGGGCTCACAGAATACAAAGCGGGTTTGAGTCTCCAGGGAGAAGAAAAGGCAAGTTAATTTATTCCGCAGCAGTGATTTTGTTTTATAAGGGACCGCAGCAGCTGTCGGCACAAAGGGCTGTAGAGACGGAGGGCTGCCTACCTGTCCGAGAGCGGCAGCCTGCCGCGGCGTCGCGCTCCTCTCCCCGCGCTGCGGCGTACGCAGCATCCTCAGCCTCTCCTCCCTCTGAGCCTGGGCTTCCCGCTGCGCCGCGGCCGAATCCGCTTCGCTCCGCCCGGGGTCCCCGCGAGGAGCCTCTCCCGCCGGGGCGCCCCCCCCCGCGCGCGGACCCGAGACGGACGGCCCCGCGGACCGCCTCCCCCCGCCAGACAGATCGCGCGGCGGCCGCTCTTCAGGCGCCCGGGCGACGCCGTCTCCCCCGGCGACGATCAGCGGGGAGGGGGAGGGGGAGGGCGCCCCCTCCCCCGCCCCCGCCCCCGACGGCTCGCTCCGCCGCCGGTGACGATCCCGGCTCGAGCAGGAGCCGCCGCCGCGGGCCAGGACCGCAGGCAGCCCCGCGCTCGCCGTTCCCATGGCGACATCCCGCCGCCCGTCTCTCTCCGCGCTGGCCCGCCGCGCGTCCCCCATCGCCTGCTCTGCCTCGTCGCCTCTCAGCGCCGGCGGCTCGGATCGCCGCGGAGACGGCCCGCTCTCGCCCCGCTGAAGCGCCTCGGTGAGCCCGCCTGCGTTTTCTTCCATTGATTTACTGCCGTCGGTGAAATCCTCCATTTTGTCCGCCTCGCCATTGTCTCTCTGCAGACCGCGGGGCTGAGCTTCGCACTCCTGCAGCTTCCGAATTTGCGACTGCAGGTCGCTCAGTTTCACCTCGTAGTCCGCTGTCACCCTGAGAATCTCTGCTTCCAGTTCTCCCTTCACCTTAAGGAGGCAGGCATATTCTTCCTTCAGCTCCTCATAATCCGCCTCGAAGTTTTTCTCAGTGAAAGAGAACGTGCTGTGCCGTTTTTGAATTTCACCTTTCTCTATTTGTCGCTCGTACAATTGCTCATTTTCTACAGCCAGGGCCTTCCCCTGTGTCCTTGAACGTCGGTTTTGTTCAAGCGTTCCCTCTCTTTCTTCTTTGACGGCTTCACTGCTTTCTTTAAGACTGATGTTTCCTGACTGAGGCTTCCAAGCTTTCTGTCTCTCCTCGTCCATCCTTATGACCACTTCAGTCTTTCTCAACAAATCCGCACCCTTGTCCTTTTCTTCTCGTCTAATCCCCTCCATCTCTGCCTGATGTTCCTCCAGCCGCGCGGCTAGCTCCTTGGCGCTAGCGCTCTCTGGAGACCGATTCAGACGTTCCTCCAGCACGTTGATTTTATTCAACAGCGCCACCTTCTCGGCGGCCAAACTCTCCTTCTCGCACCTCGTCGCCCGCAGCTGCTCCTGGAGACCCTTCTGAAGGTCGCGGACGGCGCGCTCCTGCTTGAGGGCCATCTCGTCCCGGAGGTTCTCCAGGTGCAGCGCGCCCTCCTTCCGCAGGTCCTCCCTCAGTTTGGCGAGCTCCTCCTCGTGGCTGAAGAGCATCTGTGTCCTCAGCCTCTCCAGCTCGGCCTCCTGGGACTCCGCCATCCTGCCCAGCACCGCGTCCTTTTCCCGCTCCAGCATCTCCAGCTTGATCTTGTAGTTGGTGACTTCCGACTCGTGCTTGGACTCCAGGTCCCTGTTGGCCTCCTGAACGGCTGCCAGCTGGGCCTCCAGGTGGCCGATGGTGGCCTGTAGCCTCTGGACCTCCCCGTTCTTCCCCTCCTGGCCGGTCGCGGTCTGGGAGGCCCGTTCCGCCTTCCTGACGGAGCGGAGCTCATGCCTCAGGTCCTCGACCCGGCCCAGCAGCTTCAGCTTCTCCTCGGACGCGGACGACAGCTCGCGCCGCGCCTTCTCCTGCAGCGCCTCCGCCGCTCCCGCGTCCCGCTGGAGCTCGGCGATCCTCAGGCTCAGCGCGTCCATCTGCTCCGCGTTCGCGGAGCACTGAGCCCGCAGCGCCTCCAGCTCCAGCCTGTCCCGCTCCCTCAGCCTGCGCACCTCCGTCGAGTGCTGCGTCTGCATCTCCTGCTTCATCTGGACGATCTGCTGCCCGTACATCTCGTCCAGCTCGGCCCTCAGCTGATCCATCTTCCTCTCCGCGTCCGCCTCGAACTTCTGCGCCACGTCGCTTTCCGACCGGCCGTCTTTGTGGCTGCGCTTCTGCAGGTCCTCCACGGTGGCCATCAGCTGCCGTATTTCGCTGGACGACATGCGCTCCCTCTGCTTCGAGCCGGACAACTCACCCTGACAGCTCTCCAGCTCTCGGCTTCGCTCGGCTGCCTGCGCTCTGAGGTCGTCCAGCGACTTCTGCGACTCCTCCAGATCGTTCTTCACCGTTGTCAGCAAGCTTTCGCGGTCAGCTGTAATCCTCTTCTGTTCTGCGATCAGCGTATCCTTTTCGTTTAACGTTTGCAAAAAATGTTCTTCTTGCGTTCTTCCCAACTGTAAAAAAACAACAAAAGCAAATGTATTTTTAATTAAAACAGATTCGGTTAGGTGCAGTGGGTGGAGTAACTAGTTTTTTCCCCATCTCCTTCATTGAACCCAATAGCTCTTCAAAGTGACTTGATTTTGGACATTTAATGTTTTGGTTTACCAAATCCTGATCTGTCCTGATCCCTCACCAACTTGTTTTGAAGGCCAAATGATATTCATTTAATTAATTCAATTTTCTGAGAAGATTTGACCATTATTGCACACAGGGAGAGAGGCTATTGCACAAATGAGTGTTCATGCACTGAATATTCGAAAACACACACACACACGCATGCAGGCAGGGTGTAAAAGTGGAAATGCATTTTTTTTTAAACATACAATTTGCTTTGAAGTAGGCTGTGAATATCAGATTCAGAAAAAACTAGGTAACACTATTAGAAATGATAAATATTTAATAGTGTAATGATCTCACAATGTCACAATGCGACAAAATGTAAAAAACATTGAAAACCTCCCTCTACCCACAGAATAAAAAACACAGCAAAACCAGCACATATATATATATACACAGTTTATTTTACCGTTTCAGATTGGCCGAGTCTATGCTGAAGCTGACCGATCTGCAGCTGCAGCTCCTCCATCTTCTCCGAGCAGACCTTCACCTGGGTCTCCCTCTGCTCGACCTGCTGCTGGATGCTGGTGATCTGCACCCGGGCCTGGAGGAGGTCCGCCGCGGTGCTGCTGTGGCTGCTGTTCCGCAGGTTCTCACCCGCTTGCAGCTGCGAAACGACCAAAAAACACGGAGGAGATCAACCAAACCAAAACTTCGCTTTCTGCAGCTGTACGACATACAGTACAGCGACTGAAATCGGGTTGGAAAATATTTCATATGAGATCTGGACATCATCAGACCCAACCAATGTTGAGACATTAATTATAGACGTTATATGTTGCTGTTCTCGTTTGTGTTAGTTTAATCAGTTTAACCTAGAGGGTCCAAGTTGAACTATGCGATTGTTCCCTGCACTTGGAACGGTACTGGTTTTCGACACACTTGTTCTTGGTTATGGTTAAACACTTTGTTGTACGTCGCTCTGGATAAGAGCGTCTGCCAGATGCCTGTAATGTAATGTAATGTAGACGTGAACTGTACACATAGATTTATTACCACTTTTAGCATACGCGAAACGCTTCCGGGGGAAAAAACATCACCACTGTTACCTGTTGGTTCAACAGCTGAGAGGTCATACAGCTTCCATGTGATCCTGTTTTTACCAATCACACGGAAGCTGCAAGGTCCAATAGACAACAGTGGTGATGTTTTTCCCTGGAAGCATTTCATGTATGCTACTGATTACATGAAAGGTCACAAGCAGCCATATTTGTTGCATTTTAAGAGTCTGATACTGATACGAAGTTTTAGGCCGCATATGTACAGCCTTTGGAAACATAATATCACTATACAAGCGGGAGGTAATTTCTTTATAAGACAAACCCCTGGTTGGCTGTAACTAGCCGGGAGTCTAAAAAATAAAAATCATTACACACAAAGCATATCCCAAAACTAATACACTCCAGACAGAGAGCTTTTAACGGCAGCACTTGTAGGAAGTAAACACTCAAAAATGCACGTTCCCCAAAAATGACTTTGCAACCAAAAGTCTCAAACATGCTTCAAATAGCCTTCTTCCGTAGGAAGTTTCTTGATGGAAAACTTCAAGAAATTCTAGGATAACGAGGGAATGTTGTGTCCAAATCCATACAAAATATCGAAAGAGTGCTATGACATTCTCTGATTTCCCTGCTTTTTCAACCTGTTAACCTCCTACTTTTACTTAAAACATCTGAAATGGAACTACGCGTCATATTTGAAGATGCAATATCCGTTGAATACCTGCTGGAACTGGATCTGCAGTTTCTGACTTCGATCTGTCATTTCCTGGAACTCCCTCATGATGTCGTCCTTCTCCTTGCGAGCCTGCTGCAGGTTGGTGGTGAGCTGCGTGATGATGCCGTCGCGTTGGTTTATGGCCGCCTCGAAGTTCTGCAGCTGAGGACAAAAAAAAGACCAAATTCACTAAAAAAAATTTCAGACTTTCTCTTTTTTCTGTGTCATTTTCTTCCAAATTTGGAACGCCCAACCATTTTCATCGTTAGCGCTCACTGCTGGAACGCGGGACGGCGCAGACAAGCACGTGTTCTTCCCCGGAAGCACGACGTCAGCCACCGCTTCTTAGCAAACTGCAGCTGACAAGTCGGGCTTGCGCATACATGAGTCAAAGGAGGACATTTTCAGCTGCACGCGCAGCTGAAGCAACTCTGAGATCACGGACATCCATCCGTCAAAAGTTTATGCTCCTTTACCACAAGCCACTGTTGCTTTCTGTGTTCGGTGCGGCACGTTCTGTCAGTTCCTTGTTTTCCGATCACAGCTGAATTATCAGAATATGCGCTCTCCACAAGTACAGTGTGTTACTAATGTGTGCGCATTGTTTGGCAATGGTTTTATTTGGGCTGAGTTCTCATCAATTACACTCCCACCTCAACTGAGGAGGCAAGACAGGAGAGAGCACACCGAATGGGTCAGTGGGATGAGCACAGTGTGCACCCAGTGCTCATGGGAATTGTAGTATCATGTAGCTTCGCCTCAAAGTCACTTAATATCTCAGACGCCTGTTGTAAACTTAAGCGATTTTTAAGTTTACGACAGAAAGTGACTGTCGACTTTGGGGGGAAAAAAAACAAACCCAAAGTCATGTATTATTATTTTGGATTAATTCATTATCCTTTTAGTGAAACCCCCCCAAACTTCAACTTTCAGTGCTTTCGGGGAGGGGGGCGGGGGGAAGGTGCTGAGGTCTCTTCTCCCCCCCGGCTCCCAACTGCCGTAGCTATTGGTGTGAACAACATGGCCGCCGGGGTAGGTATGACGTCACCAGTTTACTGTTGACTGACCTATCGAAGAATTCTGTGATTTAATCGATAATTCTCATTTTCAATAATGATTATTAAATTAAATCAAATAAAATGTATTTTATACGTAGGTTAGTTGAGGGGTTCTAGCACGCAATATCGCTGGTGTTCAGTATTCAGACTGTGCTGAACATTTTAACAAGGGCATTGATTGTTGGAACCACTGGGTTCAGAAAAGAAACACATTTTTAATTCATCCTTACTTGTCCCACATCGTCTAGCAAATAATGTCTAGACGCTGCATTTACCGCCTTTATCAACATTTACCGTCAGATACATTTACTTTTCTTAAATCATCAACAGCTCAACAATTTAAGATCTGTATCGCATAAATGTTCCGTCAGAACGGAATTAACATACTTGAATATTAAAAACACTCAGTGTCGTATTCTAGTTTTCCAAATGGCATCAATGACGGCAATTCTTAACGAACTATACGGAGACGTCCGTGGACGTCGCGATTTCTCACGGACCGAAGCGACGCAGCACGGAGGGTACCTCTGCGCCGAAGGCGGCCCTGAGCTCCTCCAGCTCCTTGGTCACCTCCTCCGTCGCCTGCTGCTTCGCCGTCAGCTCGTCCTCCATCGCCCGCAGCCGGGCTCGCCAGCCTTCGTCCCCATTGGACCCAGGCCCGGGGACACCCAGGTCCTCCTCCTGCGCGAGTCGGACACAATTAGACGCCCCTTACGTTGCTGCTAACGGCAGAACACGTACGAGCACACGTAAAGCTCGCCGCATCCCAGAAGGCATTGCCCGTGACGGTTTCGCTGTATGATGTCACAGACCTCAACTCGGCCCACTCCCCCCCCCCCATACCCCTCCACCCCCCCTACCCTGATCTAACTCCAAGCCAGAACAATTTAGCATAATTTACAACTCTGAAAATGTCAAGTAGCTCTTTTCCCATCAGGGAGCACTGCGGTTACCATTAAAATAGCGGGGGTGCAGACACTCGTCTTCAAATGAGAAATTCCTCAGGCCTGGAGCCCACAACGGCAGACATTAAACAGGCCAGGAGTACATACACTGTGCGGGAACAATAACAAAGACTCTCACCCAGATACAATCCTCACAATACTCCCTTGCAGTCTCGGAATTCTGTGTGTGTGCCCGTGGCTATTTCATTTACTTTCAATACGAAATGCTGTTATCATCGTAAATCACGCCTGGGATGGCCTTGCTGACCGCTCCACTTCACGCCACTTGTTGCGTTTTATTAAGTCAAGTTTTCACACAGCACGTTGGCACCCAAGTCAATTCTTCATAGAAAATAAATTCCACAACTCCCTGAGAAAACTGTGTGCAATTAACAGGTTTATCCCAGTAGCAGAGTTCAAGTTCAAGTTTACTGTGAATGGGTTGCCTGTTCCAGGCAGACAGGAAGATAGACATACATATAGATAGATGTAGCATTTTAACAGCAGTGTCCGACAAAAAGCATGCTAAGTCACATGGTGCTCTCATCAGTAGTCCCAGGAAACAGTTCGAACATTTCGCCAGAAGGCCAGAGCCAAACACAGAATTGGCATTCCACATGAAGAAAACCCCTTTGGATCCCTTTAAGCCAGTGGTCTCCAACTCTGGTCCTGGAGAGCTACAGGGTCTGCTGGTTTTTGTTTTCACCTTAAAATCAGCACCCGATTGAGACCCAAGACACCGGGTGAGTTGAGTTAACTGTGTAATCACCTGCTCTAATTGATTCATGAAGTGCAGAGTCACTATGAAAACCAGCAGACCCTGTAGCTCTCCAGGACCAGGGTTGAAGACCACTGCTTTAAACCCTAGGAAGAAAATAAACCAGTTTTTTTCCCCCCGAATTCTCCTTAAAAATACCCCAATATTGATTACATTTTGTTATCAATCGTCATATCAATGTCACTGTTATGCAAAATTTTAAATGGATTTTTTTAGCCAGGGTCTTACAAATGAAGTCACGACACAGTACCATAAACTGTAGAAAAAAATAGCACGATTCACACTGGCCAGAAGCCATACCTCAGATGTGCAGTCTTCTGCTGTAGTGGACACCTCACTTTCAGGCTAAAACAGAAAATGTTAATTTGTTAATTATTCACATGCATAATTATTTTTAGAGCCATTTTTTTTCTATTAGGGTTGAAAATGTGCTTCTATTGTGTGTCTTCTAGGAACAAACTTACAGTGATAGCACTGAATTCAAACTTTAGGTCAAATACTTTGACAGTTTCATCTTGCAGGAATTAACGAGAGTCATTTATTTATGTATAAATCAGGAGTCATTTCACAAAGATGTCAAAGACTTTCAACGCTAGACAGTGACCAAGGGGAAAGAATAAGTCAAGCCAAGGAATGTACTAGCCTGTCTACAATCAGCAATTGTCCTTAACTTTGACATGCTCAGTTGTGTCCCTAAATCACAGGTACAACGAGGAAATAGTGCAGACGTTGGCTAAAATAAATAATAAATTTAAAAAATGCATATATTTGCCTCTGTGGTAGGGAAAAAATATTTTACCTCTAAAAAAATAATAAGTGATTTTTCTTCCTAATATAATGCATGGCGTTAACATCAGTAATCTGAGTGGAAGCATTTTATTTTTGCTGTCAAACATGAATGGAGCCCAATGGGGGAAAACTTGCTGTTTGAGTGAAAATTGTAGATACCAGCTGGGGGCGCCATTGCATTACATTACAACCGCCGTGGGGCTCACGCGGCGGTCCGGGCCTGCTGGGCAGTTTGAATCGCAGGAGGCCGGACTTTGTACACCGTCAAAACCGCCTACGCAGAACCCCGACCGATGCCCCATAGTCACTTCTTCCATCAGAGCTAGGAAGTAGCCTGCAAGCTAACGCATTGTCTGTCTGGCGTGATGCTAACAACAAAGCTTGATTTTTATCCAACCCGGCCCACTGCACTAGCTAACAGTTCAAACTGGTCATGGAAGGCTTCCCAGTCTGCCTTACTGGAATATGTTGGCACCTCGATGTGAATAAACAGACGAGCCAATTTGAATTCGCAGCTTATATGGAGACGGGGTGCTGGCAACCGGATGCAACACCAAGCACAGAACACAGGGAGTGCAACAGGCACATCAGACACTCCCCAGCAGTGGAAAACAAGGGGAGACGTACTTTTGGTAATGTTAATAGTAAAAGTAACACATTGCCGACATTCAATTCATTCTGCAATGCCATTTAGGTGATTTGTTCATATTTTTACTGAAAATCAAGCCGTTATTGTGTCCATCCACATTGTCCACACAATGTCTTGGTAGTCGGGGTGGATTAATAAGAGCTTTCATCTTCTTTTTTTGAAATTCATTGATGTAGCCAATGGCAACTGCATAATTCTCAATAATTTATTACTTTCTATTTTTGACACTTGCTTTGTCCTGTTTAATTAGTTTGCACACACGCTTTTAGAAAACAAAAGTGCATTGCTTACCTGCTGATCCCATGTTTCTAAGAAATGAATAGTCATAGACATAACACGCATGATCGAAGCCATACGTTTAAATTTTTTATTTAATGTTTCAATCAGTGAAACGTAACAGAAAACTAGTTATACAGTACTCTCTTCTTGACTAATAAGCATGTAGAAGGAAGCTGCTATTACTCTGGAGAACAAGAAACAGTAATCCATGCAGAACACAGCTGCATTAGATATATGTGAGAGAGAGAGGGGGGCGCCTATTTCCTGAATGAGCTTTGCAAATTTGCTAAATAAACCATTAAAGTACCCCAGATAGATTTTCCGCTATTTTGAATTTTTGGAAAAAAGTTTTCCCCCCTCTGGCACTTCTAACCAATATGCACTAAGTTTGCTACATAGCTTTATTCGACCAAGATAATAAACATGATATACAAACTGCCCCGACAGGATAAAAAACAGTCACCACTGACCAACTTGAAAAAAGACAAGAAAACTTTTTTGGGGCGTTCCCCTTTAATACACAATTCAAATCATGTTTTCATGATTGTTTGAGCATGTCTTAATAAAACGTCTCTGATATATACAACTCATTAACTGGTAGGCATATTTTGAGTGATTCTTTTCATAGGCCATATAGTAGATGTTAAGCTTATCAGTTAATCATTATAAATCGATAAATGGCGCCAAAGATCAGTTAAAAGAATTGCATGGAATTTGCATCACTAGTGTGGCCTATGACAATATTTGTCACAATTCTGTATAACAGTTTGTGCTATCACCACAAAACCTAATGCGCAAGTTATGGGACTCTCACCATTTCTTCAAGATTGTACATATAAGATAATTGTCATAAGTCATAAGTTGTCAAGCAGGAGTAACTGGCAATCTGTCTGCCCGTCAGATGGATTAATTGTGAACAACATATAATTTTTGGATGTAATTTTGGAACGAATTGGTGAAAGTGTGCAATTATTGGTGCAAGCGTGCAAGCGGTCACATGGTAAATCTATCAAACACGCAAGTCTAGCCATGCAAGCAGTCAAAGCACACACTGTTAGGGGAAGATTTCAAGGTCAGCAGTCTACACTACTGATAAAATACTAAACACAGAATATTCCTGCCTTACTAAGGGACAGGTTTTTCATACACCTATAGTGCAATACTGATCACGGTTGACCGTATCCTGTACCTCTATATTTAGGTCTGGTCAGGTTTGACTGGCCTTCTGTACCTCTATGGTGAAGGTCTGGTCATGTTTGACCGGCCTTCCGTACCTCTATGGTGAAGGTCTGGTCATGTTTGACCGGCCTTCCGTACCTCTATGGTGAAGGTCTGGTCATGTTTGACTGGCCTTCCGTACCTCTATGGTGAAGGTCTGGTCATGTTTGACTGGCCTTCCGTACCTCTATGGTGAAGGTCTGGTCATGTTTGACCGGCCTTCCGTACCTCTATGGTGAAGGTCTGGTCATGTTTGACCGTTTCTCCACTGCGCAGCTTCCTGCTGATGGTAAACTCAGTGGCAGGGGAGTCGGCTCCGCTCCGTGTCCTCTCCTGGCCCGACGGTTGGTCGCGCGCCTCCTCATCCCGCGTGCCTGTGCCCGTGCCCTGGGCCTCCGCCGTTCTCCTCTTCTTCTTGCTTTTCTTCTGTCCATCTGCTTTCCTCTGTCGGTATTCAGCAAGCTGGAAAAACACGTTTCACCCGGTCTTTATCGCAGCCTGGATAATTCACACTTCAAAAATACATAAATACATAAATAAATAATGTGTAACACCCATCTGGGTGATGCTACTTTGCATTAGAACACTCACCACACACCAGCTGAGGTGGCAAGGAATAGGATGATTTTAGCCAATGAAACTGGGGAATGATTAGTTGGCAGGTTTAGACAGCCAGGTTGGGAATTTAGCCAGGACACCAGGGAACCTTTTTGCAAAAAGTGTTGGGGGATCTTTAATGTCCACAGTGAGACAGGACCGCAGTTAAGTGTCTCAATTGAAGGATGTGCCTCCTACAGCACAGTGTCCCCATCACTGCACTGAACGGCTTCACCAATAAAGATATTTAGTTTATAACATATGTGGTTATTGTGTGTTGTTGCTTTTTTGGTATCACCAGTCAAGATCACTGAAATATTGAACTGGAAACAGGTTTAAAGTAGAAATAAGTTTTAAAAATATGTGTCTATGACAGAGAGGAGAAAGAATACAAACACTACATACGTATTTATCAGTAATTCACTGTGTATATATCTGCATAAAGTTATCACAATGATGTGTTAATATTAAAGTGCCAAAAATTGCATTGACTAGTCCCATAAATGTCTGTGTGAGTGCTCCTAAAAGTAACACAGATGATATTTATATTTGGAAACTATACCTTTAACAATACAATTATCTAAAAATCTAATATATAAAAATCAAAAAGATTTATTGGTACTCAGTAGTTTAAAAAAATAAAATAAAATCAAAGTTAGATCTGCAATAAAATTTGACATACTTTCCTGTCTTTCTTTTAATAACTTTATTGGGTTTTTCCAATCCCCCGCTCCCCCACCCCCAGAAGGAAATACAAATCAAGAAAAAGCGATATTTGTAAAAATGTACATAATTGTAATTATCCTTATATTGTATTGTAACATCTCAAAGTGATTATAATAATTACATATATATGCTGTCAGTACAGTTAGCTAACGCTAGCCTCACCAACACAGGCCACAGCCCTGCATTAATATCTTTCTGAGACGATCAGAAAATTCTGTTCCAATGGGCCACGTGACATCCACGTGCCCCCCACCGAAACTTCACAACCGCTCGGAATTAGAATCTCCATTTGTAGATTCACTTTAGCTGCATCTCCTCCAAAAGCTCAGGAGGTAAGAGCGCTTGTCTGGCAGTCGGAGGGTAGACGGTTCGAACCCCCGCCCGGGGAGTGTCGAAGTGTCCCTGAGCAAGACACCTCATCCCTAATTGCTCCCAACAAGCTGATTGGCGCTTTGGATATATGAATATATATGAAAGCGCTATATAAATGCAGCCCATTTACCTGACTTTAAACACATCGCATTACACTATAGGTATTTAGCAGACGCTCTTATCCAGAGCGACTTACGCAACTTTTTACATAGCATTTACCATTCATCCATTCATACAGCTGGAGTTCAAGGGTACAGTGGCAGTTTGATTCCCGCCCAGGAATCAAGACTGTGACCTTTCGGTCACTAGACCAGTTCCTTACCCGTTATACGACACTGCCGACCAGTCACACCATTATATTACACTGCCAACCCGACACACCACTGAACTTTATTTTAATGTACACTTGGCAGTTTTAACATGGCAGCCCTGCTAAGTTTGTTTCCAAAACTGAGGGATGGGGGGTTTGGGAAAGTGTAAAAAAAACTTTATGATACACCTGATATCTGTGAACTGGGGCCTAGCTGCTGTTCATTACGGCTGTCAAACAATGGTTTGATATTGAAAAACACTACCTGAATTTCTCCAAATAGTGTTTTAATGTCATACCACTGTGTGGGCCTTTCTCCACATAGAAAGGCCCAGGCCGAATTCGAACCCAGGACCTTCTTGCTGTGAGACGACAGCGCTGCCCACTACACTGCTATGACTCAAAAAACAAGCAAAAAAAAAAGTATTTATAGAACAAACAGAGCCATACTACACTCATTTAACTATGGCAAATACGGTGACGTCAAATCCTGGTATTGTTCATTATTCCAGGGCATAAGCTTGGCAAAGCACTGAGGGAAATGCACTGGTATATGTGGAGTTTTATTAAATTCATGTCTGTCCCGTTTTAATTTGAATAACATACACAATGAGCCTGATCTGCTTCCCATCCTCCTCAGGCATATGAATGTCCTGCTCTTTGGTGAAGTCAGCATATCCGTACTATTTTTACACCATAGCTCTCAGATGACCGTCTTCCACCGTGTTAGAGTCAAGCAGGCTGCAGTCACACCGATAGTGCATTTAAGAGTGCCCCTTTCAAATGTGTCAAAACTTAGCCGTAAACAAATTCATCGCAAATTCAGGCTGATTACAGAAGTAAAGGCGGTTTACATTCTATAAATCTAATTATTATTCTCATGTATGTAGTTTAGATTTAAAGAGACCAACAGCTCTGTTGACTATGTAGATACAGGCTACATTTTCAAAGCATCGAAACTTTGCTGGGCGTCCTTGGGCAGTTTGATCACATTTGTATTTTTGTAGGTAATTAACAAAAATGCAAATGCTGAGCAGATATAAGATCAATGACAGTAAAAAGCACTAGTAACCAAGCTGCTCAGGGCGGGTCCTGGTAATCCCGTCCCACAGCATTCCAACATTTTTTTTTCAAATTGAGATAAAAAAATGCTCCTTTTTTTTTTACTTTGATAAAGAAAGAGATGTTCAAACAAACGGCTGTCAATACCTAGCTAGCTGCCTGGCTGGCTAGCTACTGGACAAAACCAAGGGCTAAAACGCAACGCGTGTTTCAATAACAACTCTTCCAACATCAGGGACACAGCCGCTCGTGCTACGGAGCAGCTGATCTGTTCAGCTGTCATTCGTGGGTGGAAGTGACGTACAAAACAACTTCTACAAAACAACTCAATGACATATTTTTTTACAGCCCTGAGAATATGGAAAATTAAAAACTCCACTCAAAGCTACCTTTGCTTTACCGGCCTCCAGTTTCTTCTGTCTCTCTTGGTCTTCCATTGTCGTTGTTCCTACGCCTAAGGAAGAACAAGAAAGGCGTCACGCGAAGGTTCAGTGTATGCTTAATACACTTCTGTAATACCTCTGTATGACATGTATAAAATTTGTTCTCCCATTCTGCCCAAATTGCTGTCCACGTACGTGGACATGTTAATCCTTAAAAAGCCACCTCTCGGGCGCCATATTATCCACGTAAACAGGACTGGTAGTGATGACGTCAGGAAGGCGTCAGCAAACCCTGTAGCAAATTCCTATGGCTCCTAATGATCAAAAAAATTCTATAAAGTCTCCGGTCTCTGTCCGAACGTCAGCAAGAGCGATTTGGGTGCTCTGGAAGTCTGTGGTATACCTTCTTTTTTCATGGAAGTAACTTATTTGGGAAATGTTTTTTGTTTAAAAAAAATAAAGACGATTAAAAAAACATAAATAAAAAATAAAAAACGGATAAAGTAGCTACAGATAAATTTATCTTTGGAGGTTAGAGTACTTCTTACAAAAGCAGAAGTAATCTCAAGACTTGTACAGCACTATCCCTAGCAGTAAAAAAAAAAAAAAATTCTCAATTTCCATTATATGTTGGAATGTATGTGTGTTTGCATGCACATATTTATATATATGCATTACTAGTATCACTTACTCACAATAAACACAATACAAAAAGAAATTATATCTGAAGAAAAACACATTTTCAACATATAAGAATGCCAAGTTACTCAGACATGCAAAGCACTGTCTATAAGTCATTAAATAAAACTTGCAAAATCTAGGCCTCCCATGAAAAGTATTGATATCAAAATTATGCCAAGTTACAATAAAAAAAATATTGACTCTTAACTAACACAAATGAAATGAACTGTATACCAAACCAATGCTACCTAATGTTTCCTAAATAATTTTATAATATCTTCATATTATATTGCCAACATTGTTCCTTGTAACTTGGCCTAATTTTGATATAAATACTTTTCATAGCCGGCCTAGTTTTTTCAAGTTTGAATTGATGACTTATTGACAGTGCTTTGTGTGTATAACTTGCCATTTTTTTAAGTCGAAAACGTTTTTTTTCCAGATGTTTGATTCCGGAATACAAATGTGTGCAATATCTATGTTTAGACAGAGCACTAATTCACCTCATATAGGCCCACTGTAAGTATACTGTAACAGCCTACATTCTATTTCCAGTTCATTGCATCTCACATGAGAGCATTCAGAAACATATCTGTAGATCGGTGAAATGGATATGTTGCTTCAGATAATATGTTACTTCATATTATCGGAGTTATTGTTTTGGTTGAATACATTCAGTCATGCATATTCACATACTGAAATAATGTAAGATGAAATGGTTATTTCTGTTTAGAGTCTTTAGATGTTTGTTTAAGCAACATTCATGTAGCTAAATGTAAGCAAATAAATAAACCTGCTTCACGTCGTAACTTGCCGAATTTGTCTCTCCGAGACAACTGATTCCACATACAATAAACATTGCCCATTTTATTTGTCCTGCAAGAAAAACCAATTACATCCGAACTTGAAGTAATTTTTTTTGCTGATCCGTGTTCCTGGATGCCGTAAATTACAGCTCGGTCGCAAATAGCATCGAAAGGTGGCTGTTGCTGTAGCCTACACATTGAGGCAGATTTTATTTTTTATTTTTTAAATGTAACGCCATTTGTTTCAGATAATGCCAGTTACATGTTGAAGGCGTAAGTGAATCCCTGAAAAGGCTTGATGCCAAACGCAGTTCATATAACATGCATTATTCATGATGTGGCACTCGCCAGTGGCTAGCAATTTTCTTAAAGCAGAAAAATTCGTGGAACGAATTTGCGCTGGAGTGCACTTACGGAGTATGACAGGTCAAGGATCATACTTTATTGTAAAAAAATATATAAATAAATCCGCCTGAACCATGCAAAACGATATGGGGAGGTTGGCATTCCTCTATACTGTACCGTTCTCAGTACTTATCTGTAGCCTGCTCCCGATTTGAGCACATGGGAATGGACATAGCAGCGAATACTGCTGCGTTGAGTTAGGGGCACAGTTGATTAAAGAACATGGATAAAGTTTTATCGAAATGATCTGCTGGATTGAGAGTAGAGAGATCCAAATACGTGAAATGTACAATAAGACGGAACAACTGAAAAATGAGTACCAAACATGGACTCAGACAGACACACAGCCCGGTCAAAACTTGCGCTTCAGTCAACTAGAAAAAATATCTTTGTCCCAAACGTTGAGGGTAATTATTTGTTGTTTCATTATTTATAACATTAAATTTAATTACACATTTCCACAATGATTTGTTCTGCGTCTGTACAAATTGATTATAAATATTTAAATTATGCAAAATATTGAATTAATCAAACCGTAATTATAATGAATAAGGAAATGTAATGCTATTTTTCATAATTAGGACTATTCATTTAAATAACAATCATTATATTGGCACAATTTGAAAGTAACTATACTTCAGCTTAATTGTCTCACATTTAAATTCTAACCTCAGTTTGAAACCCCAGTGTCATACATAAATTAATATAAGAAATAACTAATTAAAAAAAGGAATTAAATTCTGAACCACTGGACCAAAAAGTGGTTTTGAACACAATTGCACAAACTGAAAAAAATATGAAAATGTTATTTGTGGAAATGCCTTTGTATTTTATAATGTAGCAACGATATAGACTAATACATTTTTAGAAAGTGTCTAAAAAAGAAAAAAAGAAATATGAACTTAATTTGTTCAGGAAGCAGTGCTAAAATAACCGGATGAAGTCTGAGAGCCAGGGATGTTTTACATACCAGCCGGAGAAGGAGGCCTGTGACTTCGGGTTACGGGAGTCGAGCAGCTTATAGTCTGGCATATCTTGAATTCTACCCATTGCCTTTTCGACATGCTTATTTATATCAAATCCAGGACAGAATCTATCTGCCTGTCCTTCTCTCTTCTGCGTGGAACCCGCATCAGACTTCCAGGCCACCTGAAAATGTTGACTGTGAATAATTTATCTTAAAGGGGTATTATGTCCAGCCGCAGTAACCAAAGAACTGCGGTCTACGGGTAAGAGTGAACATCTTTAAAGTACCCAAGGAGTTTGTAAACATTTCTTAGGATAGATTTGTTTATTCATGACACCAATCGTTTCATAGGAAACATCTTTAAGTGTGTGTTTTTTTGCTCCTCATTAATGCAAAATAAATGCCTAAAAATATAATATTAATTTACAGATTCCAGGGTTAAGTTTTGACAGTTCTTATCCATTCACCACAATTCAAATCCTTCAGGCCATAACTGAGAGAGCTTTGGTCTTCTTGTCTTGTCTTTAGCAAAATGATTGCTAAAGACAAGCAACAGGATGTCAGGTAATCGGAGTAGTGTTACCCATTCAAACACGGTCCTTCATATTTTATTTAAAATGTAGATGCCATTTGTTGTCACAAGATGTTTCAATATGCACATGTATTTCCTTTCAAAATGTATTTCAATTTTTTACAGATGCGAAATGCTGGATATCACTCCTGTTCACCATCTCACCGTAATTGAAAATAAATGCCTTTAGTCTACAAAAGGCAGTGAATCTACAGCTCTGCATGGGTATTTAGTTTTGTCCGAGTCTACCAAACACGATTTCTGTTACCCCTTCGAAAAGTACTCTCCCTTATTTCGAGTCAAATTAGTAGCAGCATATGAAAGAAATGCACTTTTCCAAATTCATTAGTGCAAAAGCCTCCCATTTAAATAATTAAGATACTCCTGCGCTTGTTAAAAATGTATGAGAAAAGAAGTCATCCAGGAACACACCGATACCTCAGTCAAGAATTGAGCTCAGTGCAATGAGTTTCATACCCAATTAGGAAATCGTGGATGGGGAGATGTATTCTTGGTGGGCCTGCAGCATTAATTGGAATTCTGTCGGTTGACATGAGGTCAGGAGGTAGAGAAATTAATGTTTTCAAGGGCTGTGTTTGTTGTGGTTATTTCTGCAGGAAACCTTGAAAACCTTGATGGCTCTCAAGCTAAGAGGAAAGTCATATAACACTTTCTGCTCAAAGACTCATTGGTTAAAAAAATAAATAAATCAATCAATCAATCAAATTTAATATCTGTGTTAAAAATGCAATGACAGTTTGTGATAAAATCAGGCATACTCTACAACCAGAAAAAGGAGTTAGTAATATTAAGAAAAATAAACAGAAACCCTAATTTTACATGCAAAGAGTTTGCACTTAAAGTCGCAAAGTGCTTTAAAGCCCCCTGTAGCATTCAGTCCGCTGAAGAAGCGGATTGGCCTCGGCTGTGCCGGCCGATGGAGAGAGCACGCGCACCTGGGTTAGGTTAGCTAATCAGCCCAGGTGCGCTTAAAGGTGTGCTGCTCTCCACGGCTCGGGGCCGAGACCGGGAGCTCACCACGAGAGTGCCGTTATGATTTTTGTTTCGCTTTATTTTTTATCGTTGCTCGAGCTCACAAGACAAGAAAAGTAATCCGTCACTGGAAAGCGGGAGGAGCTGGTCAGGTCAAAATCTGGCCAGCTAAAAGCGGGGAACTGAAAAGCTGCCGCTCTATTTTGCTTTCTTTGGAGATTAATCTTGTTTTGAGGCCCACAGGGAGAATTTCTCACGGCCATATTAATAAACGTAAATACATTTCTCAGGCATTCAGCAAATTGTCAAAGTTTGAGTTTTTTTTTTATTTAGGTGGCCCACCTAAATATGGATTAGGTAATCTGCTGTATAATTACATAATCACTACAAAGGAAAAGACAAAAAAATGTTTGTGACTTAATTGCAGCAAATCTATAATTAAACAAACAGCAGCTTTTGTAAACTCACTTAATTTAATAATTGTGAAACACTTCAAATCATTTTAATCATCAATCATTAAAATCATTTTGAGTAACAATTAACCGGTTTGGCTAGTTCCACAAGTACTTCAAAATACTTTATTTTCCAGAAATTTCAATGAAAATTAACCCAAAAATACAATAAGGAATTTGAAGTAAATACACTTCAGCAGCATTGCTTTTCCTTAGCATACGTAACTATTCATTTGTAGGCATTAGCTTTGTGTTTTGGCAGAAAACTAAAATTTTGAGGCACCGGTCCAAGCAGCATTTCACTGTATGAAGGGGGGAAAAAAAGAGAAATTACTGACAATTACAGGTTGGTATATAAAATACGTCATTATACTTCATCTTCAAGCTATTATCCAATACGCTCCCAATTTTTTAACAAAACAATCTTTAAAAAAATGTCAAATTAAAAAAAAAACATGAGATTGAGCAACTGCAGACACATTCATGAAGCCTAGACTACAGCTAATCTCCCACTGAGTCAGAGAAATCAGAGGAAGACCGATTTTTTTTTAGGTACTTTCAACATTCAGTCCACAGGTGCCCCAATCTATCAGTGATTAAAACGGAGACCTCATAAAGACCAAAACCTTCCACACCCCGGGCAACGCAACTGCCAATTGCGTGTCGCCCTGAGGAGCTACCGTGCCAAAGTCAGCACCGGTACGGTTCGGGTTCGATCTGAGGCCACGGGGCTCGTCCATGCCCCACAGCCCAGTGCCTTAACCGAATGACCCACCCGGCAGCCCAACCACAAACACTGCAATGAAATGGACGATTCGTGCATCCTGAAAGGGACATTCAATTCTTTAGGAATGTTCTTTGCTCCCCCCCCCCCAGTTCCCAGGACGTCTCACCTAATTCTGATCCAGTCGCCCACATGCTGGCTCGCCATCAGAGACTCCAGGTAGTCCCTCCCCATGTAATAAGGGGGGCGCTCGTTAATTTTCTGCGGAACACGCTCCAGCAGTCCAACGGGGACATACCTGAATAAGGGAGGAGAGGTCGCCATTAGTGCTCCGGACTTTTAAGTACTGGTTTTGTCCCACGGCGCGCAGGCAGGAACTGGCGCCGTGGGCTACGCACGGCAAATTGTGGTCACTCACTCACTCACTCACTCATGGACGACCTTTGAGGGGCGGGTTTCGTGGGACACATGCGCAGGTGGTGCTTCGCTTAGTAGGACGCATACGGCACAACATTTTTAAGCACGGCTTTATCGCCTAACGTTACTTTAGCTAACCCTAACATGTTCGCGTTTCGCCTACTTCTGTTAACCTAGTTAGCACGTACGGACCGCCTACTTTAGTTAACCTAGTTAGCACATACGTATCCATATCCTGCACGCATGAGTAGGAGCTAAGGACACACAGCTACAACCACCGATACAGATGTATGGACACACGGAGGACAACCAATAACGTTACAGAGGTGAGGACATGCCATTGCTAGCTAGCTATATAATTAGTACAGGTGTGCCGTGAGTCTGCACGGTTTCACACTTGTTCTTGTTGTTTTTTTATTTTTTAAATACATATTTTGAACCCAGCGTAGGACTGAGCATGCCCAATTCCCACCCAAATTTGGAATGGCCAGTGTCCCGCGACTGCGGCCCCATACGTTCTCCTCCGAAACACATGGTGTCGCACACGTCTGCTTCTTTTTACGCCGCAGACTGCAGCCAAGCTCGCACAGAGCGGAGTCAGAGGAAGACCTTGCACATGCAGCTTTAAGACGCGCTTCACGGGCGCCCAATCGACCAGCGGAGGTTGCCAGATAGGGATGAATTGTGGACCTCTAGCTGACAGAACCCTCCCGTGTCACCCTGGCGGACAGAATCGCCAGCAGAACGTCGCCCGCTAGAGCTATAGGCCACAGTCAGCACCGGCACGGTCGGTTAGTCAATTCAAAGAAAGTGGGGCTCATCCATGCACCGCAGCGTGGTGCCTTAACCGAATGAGCCACTCAGCAGCCAATTTATCATTCAATCCTTCAATCTTTGCCCAAAATGTTATTTTTACATTTGTTTCTGTTACATGTACTGTTATACGTTGTTACGCAAACTAAGAAACCTGTGAGAAATTCTGTACGTTTTATCACAAATATTTATTCCTATGTAGTGCTGAAAACTAACACGGCAGGCTCTTTTGGTCTTTTGGCTTGTACTGCATTGCAGGTTATAGCTCCCTTGACACCCTTACCTGCACATGAAGGACAACCATTCCAGCAGGAACACTCTGATCTTCTCTATGCCCTGGGTATCGGACCCCCAGTGTTCCAAGCCGAAGTGTGTGAAATCTTTGAGGACGTCCAGGCGTTCACCAGAGGAAATGTCCCAGTGCCTGTTTTCTTTAATCTCAGTGAAAATCCACGGCTTTATCAGAGCACCTCTGGGTGGGAAGGAAGAAACCACGTGCGGGATGTTAAGGGACAGTGACGATGCAAAATCACACATCAGACTGAGAATCGCAGAAAGAAGAAACTTTACTACTACTGATAATTTGTCAGACTTCATAGACGGCATGCCAGTTGCAAAACCCTACTGTAGAAAAATGCAGTTTGTGCATTCAAGTAAGGAAAGGTGAAATAAACGTGAGAATATGCTACAGAGGAACAATAGTTTGTGCTTTTGCAAAAGCAGACCAGTTAACATTACCTTGCTAACATGATTCCAGATACCCCCGTCTCTCTGGCTTGCATTGCATCCTCGTAAGAAAGAATATCCCCATTTCCTGTTGAGAAGGGACTCAAGCCACTGAGCATGTCTGTTTGAGATTCTACATCGCATAAATACGAATAAAGCTTTTTTTTTTTTTTTTTAAAGCACACAAAGGGCAAGCAAAAGGTTTCTGTATTTACCAAAAAGTGGGACGGGACTGGCCAGTTTGGAACAGGTGTTGATGTAGTCCCAGTCCGCTAACTTCGTGTAGCGCTGCTCTCGAGATCTCCCATGAAGCTGCAGGAAGACGATTCTTTTCACCCAAAAAATAAAACACACCGTGGGTTGCAATACAGAAAAACGGGACACGGACTTACTGTGATCAGGGACACGCCCCAATTCTTCATCTCCGGGATGAGTTTGTGTGCAATATTCACTTTGTCTTGAACGCCGGTTCGAATTTTGACAGTTAAAGGGACATCCAGCACCTGTGGGAAGAGTAAAAAAAACTTTGAACAAATGACTCGTCACTCCTGACAAATGATTCTACTTGTAATATTAATTCCACGCTGGAGTCTATTCAACCTTTAAAATTCTGGGTTGTCTTTTAGGAAAACAGCTAATTCTCCTGTGTAATGGAAGCAGAGGGGAAACGGAGACATTCAAGGTCAGATAATCTGGTAAAATTTTTAAACGTGAATTTAAAAAATGTGAATACCCAAAAATGAATCAAATCAGTGAAGAGTTTTGAAAAAGATTATTAATGACCAAAATATTTGATTTCAGTGATTACAGTAAAAAAAACATTGTTTTCAATATGAAAATTAGGGCATGTATATACCATGCCTTACTCCCAAGAACGTATTCAGGGCTGCTGTATTTGCAGTATGAATCATTGTATGTTGATCTCGTGACATGGTAAAACCATGTAAAATTTAGGATCCTCTTGCCATTAGGGGGCGCTACAGCTAATATGTAGGTTTTCAAAGAGTGCAGCCGGTTGACTGCAGCCGGAAAAAAAAGTGACAGCTGGTGCTTTCGAGGAGAGTGCAGGTTTGTGAATGCGATTGGGGATTCTAAATTGGGAGAGAAATTAAGTCATGGATTAAAGGTTATTTGGGGAGGGAAAAAACATAATAAATTGCTACCCTATGCTGATTTTTGGCTGGACCGCAACAGCGGGGCCAGCCCTACAAACGCGAATGTCTGTGACTGAGTGACTGAGTGAGTGATGAAGTTACACCATTGGTCGGCCGAGTTATGAAGTTACACCATTGGTCGTCCGGAGAGGTCCAGCCATATACTAGGTTTTGACCTGGTCTTGTCATCCTTAGCAAAACCTACTAGTTACTGAGGACTGCTAGTGAAAACGAGCAGACGTCTAGTTTCACTCACCGAGTTCATTCCTCTGATGATCTGTTCAAACTTCTTTGTGCGAGACATCAGCCCACAACCACCGCCCTTTGTTAAAAAGATATTTAGACCCGAAGTCAATATGATTTTGAACTGCCAAAACCAAAACAGTACAGCATTTACTGCGTGAGACTAATGCACGTGAGGTTCATACCTTCTTGTACACAAGGTCAATGGGACAGCCAGAGTTGATATCCACAAAGTCAACTTCAATGTTTCTGTTGAGCAGTTCTGCACACTTAGTCATGGTGTCTGGGAAACAACCTTCAAGCTGAAACACAAATCAGATTCATTTCCTTTAAAAAAACGTTTATCACCACATCACATGCTATTACATGCCTCCCAAATCATGTTATTTTTATCTGGAAGCGGTTTCCAATCAAATAATGACTTAGCATTTCTCTATTGGACACTAAAACCCATTAGTCGCATTTAACTGCTTAATACCCAGACGCAACTATCTTAGTGTACAGGTTTAGTTTACAGGTATTTAGCAGACACCCATATCCGGAGCTACTTACATTGTATCCAATTATACAGCTGGATATATACTGGAGCAATGCAGGTTAAGTACTTCGCTCAAGGGTACAATGTCCTACCGGGGAATCAAACCTGCGACCTTTAGGTTACAAGACCAACTCCTTAGCCATTACACTACGCTGCCGCCGTGTAGCGTAGTCCATCTCCTATGGAGCCAGCGGCCGTACAAGTAAACCATGGTCACAGGCTTTAGACAGCCTCCTAAACCAAAACCGGCGGTGTTTTTGTTTTTTGTTTTTTTATTTTTCTTCTTCCTGACCTGCACGCCGAAGAGGTCCTCGCTCTCGTGCCGTTTCAGCAGGGCCCACTCGGAGGTCTGGCCCTGCAGCAGGTTGGTGCACATGGCCATTTCCCCGCAGGTCACGTCCGCCCCGAAGCGCTTGCATATGCGACGGAACGGCAGGTTTCCACACTGCAGGCAGACGGGACGGGGAAAAACCCAGGCCTGGGTCAAATACCTATTCGTTTTGGATTCCGATACTATTCTATGCTCTGCTGATCTTGTCTGGTGTATTGGAACCAATTAAATACTCTCTCAAAAAAGTGCAAACCCCCACCTTCTGGTCATATTGGCAGGCTCAATTACACCAGGCAAGATCAATGGAGCACGGAAAAGTATTTGAATCTAAAAACAAATACGTATTTGACCCAGGTCTGCAGGAAAGCATAAAATTTAAACGAAGACCAAAATCAAATTCAGAGGAGGAAAAAGTTTTTGAAAGTTCTTACCGTTGTTAAGGGTGCAAGGTACAACTTATCTTTGAAATTCACCTGAAAAACAAATTTTTTTTTTTTTTTTTTTTAAACAATTAAAGCTAATACTGTATTATAATCAATATAATTAATGCTCACGCTGTCAGAAGCTTCTACGACTACTTTAATAAGAGACAACAAAGAACATTTCGCTGTTGTCAGTGGCTGGTTGTTTGATTGTCGGCGACCACAAATTTTAAAAACAAAAGAAAACGCAGTGTGATTAGCGCGATGGCGTAATTGTATCGACTGGTCTCAGGCCGCCTAACCGTTTCCAAGTGGCCCCCCGTGCTGATCTATCTGAGCACCCCAGCCTTCTGCTTGTGCAAAATGAATGGAAACAACATTGTTCGGCTGGAGCTCACTTCCCTCCCTTACTTGTGCAAAGCCGCACAAAAAACACTCACTCGCTTCTTTTCACAGGGACGAAGTTTTACGACGTCGACATCGGTCAAAGCACCGCTGGTCTTAACGGGCGTGGCCTTCTCCGAACACTGCTCTGGCTTTCCGAGGCAATTCGGAAGCGAGGGCGTCACAGACGAGGTTTCATCTCCAGCGGTGCCCATTGGCTCCTCCCCTCCCGTCTTCTCTGCCACAGCGATGGGCTCAGCCGGGGTGTTCTCTGCGGTGCAGCATGGGTCTTGTAGTTTTTTCTCGGTGGCTGCTTTTGAGGCGCCGACCTGACCGGTCGCTTTGGCGATCGTCCTCAGGTACTCCTCAGAGGCTTTGAAACAAACCTGCCTCTTGCGTAGCTTCCTTTGGAGATCTTTGTCCAGGTTGTTCTTCACCGTCACTTTCTCCTTATTGGCATTCCACAAATCGTTGTTTACCAAGTTCTTAAAATCGTCGCTGGTATGTGCTTTGGCGTATCTGCACGCCACACCATAACGGCATTTTCCGAAACTGTCAAACAGGTAACAGTGTTCCCCAATATCCGCAGGCTTTAGTTCCATATACTCAGAAACGTCGTGGAGAAATCTGCATTTCTCTCCATAAAAACACTTGGTCTCACGCTCCTTGGTGCAAGAAAGGGAAACAGGTTTTAAACAAGAGTTTAACTGACATCTACAAACTAATTTATGTTCTGAAATTCATTTCAATTACATTAAAACTAAACACTTTAAACTTGCACCTCTGTATTCGGCTAGCAGATTTCTTTATCCAGACATGAATTCCCTTTCATACCAAACATAGCAGCGATAATACCAGAAGTTTACATTCCCCAGTGTAAAAGCACACCTCTTTATAGTTGCTGCATCAAACAGGTACCATCATAATTAGCCAGAAAATAAGTACATATTTGAGCAAATATTTGTAATCAGCGGTACATATTTGTTTTTAAGCTACTGTATGCAGACAGAACATGACAATTATTGTCCGATTTACAGTGGAACAGACTGCATCATGAAAGAGAAAGATAATACAGACACTGACAGGCTTTAACAGCACCATCTACAGCATCTGCGTCAGCACAACCTGTCATTTTCACACAGAGACATAGTGTTGACTTTTCACTCAAGCCAAATTTTGGCCTCCATCTTGACTGGTAGACACAGAAACGGTCAGGCCATTATGATTCACATGATATTTTATAACTGACATAGCATAGCAGCATGATGCTTGGTAACAGAAACTAAACTATCTTTTATAAAAGGTTTTTTTGCTTTTTTCCAAACAGTCATAACAAATCCTTAACACGGTAGTACCTGCACTATCGAGGGACAGAGTTTACTTTCACTGTAAGCGTGCGGCTTCATATGAGGCCTGCTCTTGAACTGCCCTCTTTCTTTCTTTCTGGTGGGTCTCTCCTCCCGCTCTGCCACATCCTCCAGTTTCATCTTCTTTTGGACGGGCTCCATGCTTCCTTCGGACTGACCAACGTCATCCGAGCCTTGCAGTCCGGAGTCCAGCATCCCGTGGAATTTCTCCTTAGTCGCAAGATATCTACGAAACACAAAGCGTCATTTCAAGAAGCAAAATGAAGACAACACGAAAACAAGAAGCTGTCCTCCCAGTGTGAATATATGAACATACTGTGGCTTGACCGCGGCTGTTCCTTTCTCATAGTCAGTTGTTTCTGTGTTTTTAACAGCCCCACTGGTGCCATTTTCCTCGGTCATGGCTTCTGAAATGCAAAACAAACAATTGTTTTTTTTTCTTTTACTTTCACAAAGAGAAGTCACATGCGCTTTATACTACTCAAAGGTTTAGACTTGGACTCCTCCACCATGAAGGAATTGCACTCAATCTTTTCAGTATCTTTTTATGTATCCCATATATATGTCTGCAATAAAGCAGGAAAATCTCACTGATACACTTAGGATGAAAATTGCTTATCATTAATAGCCTAATTGTACAATAGAAAATTTATTTATAGAACTTTATTTAAACAAACACTAAAGCCAGTTACCCACTGACCACCGTAGGCTACATACTTCAGTTAGGGAGGGAAAAATTGAGCTTTAGAACGTATCCACGGAGTTAATTGATAGACACAAACAAGTATGCACATAATCGATTTGGGCCAATGGGATGTTTGTTGCAAAGCAGTTTGAACAAGTGCTATTTCTACGCCTTGGTGCATCAGATCCTTTACATGGAGCAAAAATATATCCTAATTATTTATTTTTTGAAGATTTGCCCCCCAAAAAACGAACATTTTTACAGTCTACTTTTCAGTAGAGCTCCAACGTTTTGCTCGCAACGCACACATGCGCAGCACAAGCCGGCTTCCTGGTGCTTCACGGCTTAAGTTGGCTGAGGGCGAGCTTTTCTGACTAGTTGGCTAAATATGAATGACCACGCATTTAGCAATTGTTTTAACATTCTTCTTTCGAAATGAAGGCATTAAATTGGTCCGCTAACGGAACCATCCAAACAGATAGATTAACTATTACGGCGGCAGCCATTTTTACGTCAAAAATTTCGGCTCATTTCACCAATTTAACGAAGAGAAATATTCCTAAATATTGGGTTTAACCTAAAACAGTTGGCCACTAACGTCAAATAAGAAAATTAACTGTGTAAAGAAAGCTTCAATTTGCCGTAATCCCGGGAAATTTAGCTTGCTAGTTAGCTAGAAAGCTCAAAAGCTAACATTACGTTGCCTAATTTCTGGTATAGTAGTAGCCTAGTACAGGCCAAGGTGTAAAGGCTGCGTAAAGCAGCTGTCACGTACATATTGATTAACAAAAAGGATATTCTCCAGTCGTCTGACTGAAATCAAGATAACATGTCAGCCAGCTGAAAATACGGAACTACAAAATGATTTACAGACATATAGCTAATTCTGCAGATAATTGTACAACCTAATCCTGCAAATGACCCGCAGTAAAGCAACTGCAAATGTAAGTAGCGTTGCATTCGCACTCCAATTTCGGCTGAAAAAAGTACCTTAAACTGTACTACCTGTTTGATCTCCCGTGTTCACGGCCTGCACGTGTTCAGCGTTAACTGTAAAATCGTCTTGTATCTGCGGTCCACGCAGTGTGAAGCAGGCGACACTTTTGCGACGGTCTGAAAATTTCAAAATAAAAGTCCCACCGATAAAACCAGTCTTACTTTCAATATAATGGAATCTGAAGAAAAACACGTTTTCAACGTAAAAAAAAGCCAAGTTACTCGCACATACAAAGCACCAGAAGCCATTAACAATTGCAAAATCTAGTCCTGCCATTAAAAGTGTTGGTATCAAAATTACACAAAGTTACAATAAATAAACCTACAAATGAAACATTCTGTATTCCAAACCAATGCTGCTATCCAATGTTTCCTACATTATTTCAAGTAACTTGGCCCAGTGTTTTGTCATCGTACCATCTGAAGAGAAGGTTGTCATTAAAAGCATGTGTGTCACATCAAAGTGTCAAATGGCAATCATCTATCGTGGGAATAATGTTGCTGAACAATTTCAATTTCCGCCCCCCCCCAACAAAAAAAAAAAAAAAAAACACATCCAAAGACTTTCCATTAAATTTAGTGGAATAAAGTTAGAAGGTGGGCGGGTCAGGAGAAATCAATTTGTAGTATTACCAGTTCTCAGTTGCCAGTGTTAATGAAATATTTTCGATGTTGGGTTTTTAGCCACTTGAGGTGTAGTTACACTACAATGTTTGGGACAA
Organism: Anguilla rostrata; assembly: GCF_018555375.3. Lineage (NCBI taxonomy): Eukaryota > Metazoa > Chordata > Actinopteri > Anguilliformes > Anguillidae > Anguilla > Anguilla rostrata. The sequence goes on along the minus strand of NC_057940.1, from coordinate 53,463,962 downwards.
TTGCCTAAATTTGCACTGTTATTCTACCACAAGCATGGATTTAAATGTTTTCAGCAGTTGTAAGTCAAAAAGGAATGCCGGGTTAAGGTCAATGCAGTTTATTGTACAGTGCATTTAATGATGGCAATATACAATACACTTAGTCACTGGGTGAAATTCTGAAGTATTTATCAATTTATTGTGCAGTTAACCTACTGCCGAAGGCACAAAATGCACTCAATGTAATTAATGTTTATTACTGCCAGTAATAAATATATAACTTGTTACTGGCAGAAATATGTCAACGGCAACCTAGATGTGACGATATAATGTCTGTATGTATGGCATAGTGGAAGTAATCTGGTGCTGTGACATCATAGCATATTGCCAACACATATCACCGGTAGCCAACTTGAGGATGTTTGATTGAAATGTGGAACAAAAACTGCTAGTTATTGATATAATTAACAATAGTACACATGCTTATTTTTATTTTATTTTGCTAGCTTTGATGCGTCCAGCGATGAGCTTGACTGACATTTTCGGTGATCGATGCTGCTGACCACCAATGTTACCCTGCCAGTGTGTTCCTCCTGATATCCATTCTATGGACAGGCTTCAGTCCATGATCCCCACTTCAATGCAAGGACAGTAGAGCCTCCTCAAGAAAGGGTAACAGAGAGCAAAGAGGAGCAAGCAAGTCCACTGCGCTGGCTAGCAAGTGAACACCATTTACAGTCGGAATCGCAGATACCACAAATCTCTCTCAGTTATGCCTTGGTGTGTTAAATGAGGTTAATGTTGTTTTGCGGTGGAATTCCCCTTCGACATAGTTTAAATGACATTATGTTTTGAGAAAGAAGCTTGGATCTAAATTGTGTCTTCAAGTTGATGTTACACCATGAAAGCAAATCGGTGTCACACAATGACACATCAAATATCAAAACGGCCTGATTATAGTGCAGAAATGTTTTTATTTCATAAAGGCACAATGTTCACATAATTTACTCTTGAAAAACAGACAGGCGCTCTAACTTTGCATCAAATCGTTTTCGACTGGTGTCCAGAATGCCAATCCCATTCTTCCTGAAGTCATAGTCAATCCGCTGAAGGTCAGCCAAACGTCTCTTCATGTTCTCAACACTGAAGTCCAAGACCTTCGGCCTCTCTAGTATCTGTGCGATGTGCACCCCTCCTTCAACCAGGCAGTCTAGTTTATTCTTCAGGTTGTCAGGAGAGATAAAAAGAACTGGAGCGTAGCTGATGATCAGTTTTTTAACGTCGCTTTTGTCGCAGCCGAGCAAAGCTAGTTTTTCCTCCGCGTTTTTGAAGTTCCTCTTGAGGTACTCATTTGAGAGGTCCAATATCTCAGCACCGTGCCCCTGCAACAGGTCCAGAAGCTTTGCGTCGCTTAGCCCCAGGGTTTCCTGCAAGAAAACAACGTTGGCCTTGATGCGCTTGGTACTGCGTATCAGGATGTACAAGTTTCGAGAGATTACGGTCTTCACGAACTGCTCCGGCTGATCTCCACCCAGGCTGGTGCACACGTCGCGCAGGAGCTCGACCATCTGCCGGTTCAGCTCCACGCTGTTGGAGAACGTGCGCGGCGCGGTGGTCAGCAGCCGGTGCAAGTCCTTGGACTTGAGGCCCAGGGAGCCCAGGAAGACGATGTTCTTCTCCAGATTGTTGTTGTCGCTGGAGCGGAAGAAGGACTCGGGGGAGCGCTCCAGGATGTTCACGATCTCGCCGTTGCTCTTGAAGATGCTCTTCCACAGCTCCCACCGCTCCTCCAGGTGCGGCCCGGAGCGCGTGATGGAGCGCGGGTACCGAGAAATGATCCCGGCCACGATCTCGCGGCTCGCCCCCTTGCTCTGCAGGAAGTGGGCGAGGCCCCGCTCGTTGGTAATGGCCTTCCTCAAAACGCCCGGCTGCCGTTGTCGCACCATTTTTACATCCACCCCCATCGTGGCGAGATTCTCCACCAGGGACGTGTTCTCCGTTCCCGAATTGCCACTCTCATCGTTGGAAGCTGTTCCCGAAACGAATGGCCTATTGTTGCGGGCTGAGCTGTGCAATGTGGGAAAACGAGCGACCAACTGAAGAGGGCCCTGCTGATTCATTAGAAATGATCCTCTGGTAAAGCGGAGCGTTGCTGATATACAGGCCATCCCGTGCAAGCAAGATCTTCAAACCTGTAGAAAAAAACAGAAAAGTTTTTAAGGTCTATATTAAATGTAATCATTTCATTTCTTTTTCAGGAAACAACAAAATGATTATGTATGTATAACAGGGCATGAATAATTGCATTACAAACCTGCTTTACCAAAGGCAAGTTTCCATATGTTTCGTGGTCGTGTTTTTATTTTTTATATACATGAAAGCTTAAGCAACTCGTAATTTTATGGTTTTTTTTATATAAATTGTTGCTTGACGTCTATAGCTATTACAGTTATACGGTTTTGATTGCAGACTCGCAAGTGTAGATTTACAATAGCCACATACGTAAGTTAAGTAAACGAATATATTAGTAGCCTGCCCTATGCTATATTAGGCATGCCATCAGACAATAGTTTTTTTCCCAACAAACCTTTACTGCACCAAGTAAATACTCGTGTGTTATTTCCGTAAGCGCAACGTTCGCTGTAAGCACAATTACTGAACAATTCCATGATAAATACTGTTCCCCTGATCCTCCTTGTCAATTATCCCTTCCTAGTGAGCAATGTCTCTTGCACCCCAGCTGCTCACTGACCCTCTAACTTACCGTCCTGGGTAAAAGTATTTCAGCCTTCCAGCATTTTGTTTCCAGCGGCACAGAGCAGTTCGCAATCGTGTGCTCTGGGTTGATGTCACCCAGCGGGGTATGAATGAAAGACATGTATAATATATGCATTCCCTCAGCAGGGAGGTATACTATGAGCAACGCTGGACATACCCGAAGTTTCTTTGCGTTAACTGGCTAACAACCAATCAGGTTTGTGTCAAAGAGCATGTACTAATGACTTGGGCTCTGCTTCCGGGTCTGCTTCTTCTTCTTGTGCGATTTTCGTCTTTTTAGAAGCTACGATTCGTTTTACTGCCCTCCGCTGGTCGAGTAAACAAAATCTGAAGAAAAACACCAACAAAGCAAATTAAGATTTGCAAATCTAGGCCTGCCACTAGAAGTACCGATATCAAAATTAAGCCAAGTTACAAGAAACAATATTGGCTCTAAACGCACACAAATTAAACATGCTTTATTCCATAGCAATGCTGCTAACCAACATTTCCCAAATTATTTCAAGTAAATTGGCCCTGTGTTTTCATCTTACCATCTGAACACCTTGTGATCAGACTTTTGTGTTACAAAGTATCACAAAAGTAATATGAATAACTGATAATGCATATAAATGAGGCATGCATATACATTGTAGACCAGGCATGTCAAACTCAGTTTGGCTCTGGGGCCGGATCCAGACTTTCTGTTCTCGGGTGGGCCGGATCAGTAAAAGAATGTCAACTCCAAATATTTAGCTTTGTTTTTCAGTACTATGCTTTATCATTCAGCCTACATTTGTAGCCTACCCTACATATTATAATCACGGATGACAAGGGATCTTTTCTAAGCACAACACATTTATTCACCAACAATGGAAAAAAAAAATGATTTCATGTTAGGCGGTGAATGTGTTAACAACTGGTTTATTTTAACAGTTAAGTGAATGCAGTTTTACACCTGAACCAACTCACCACACTAAACAAACTCAAGTGGGAGCTATGAAAAAAATATTTTCGCCTTAATTGTCATACTGCTTTGAAATAAATAAAAAAGAAATACAAAATAAAAGTTATAGCCGTGCATGGGCAATAAGATTAGACTACATCAGATCAAACTACTAGGCTGGGCCTACTGAAGCTGAGAATATACTGCACAATATTAATTGTCTTTAATATGAAACCAGATTAATCTTATTTTTAATGATCTGTATTCATGAGTGCAAACAAATTTCGTGTCATCACACTTTTTTTCTCTCTTACTGCACTCCTGCAGTCTACTTGCTGCTGCTGGCTCCTGAAACTTGGGATCTTTTTGCCTTCACAAGTGTATCGATATTAGGTGTCAAATCCTGAGTAGCAGCACATTTAACAATGTCATTCAAGTGTTTATTTGTTAACCTTGAGCGCTGCTTTGTTTGATTATTGTTCATTACGGAGAACACCTGTTCACAAAGATAAGTAGTCCCAAACATGGATAGAACCTTTGCAGCCATGGCTGTTATTTTGGGGTAACCTGGCACGAGATATTGATAAAACGTATCCAATCCCACGGACCCAAATTTATCCTTCATAGCGGAATCGCACTGCAAGTCAATAAGCTCGAGTTGAATGTCAGCTGGCATATCAGAAGGCTTCACTGTAAATGGCGAGCGAAAAAAGCCAAATTTGTTCTCAAGTTCACTGAATACCTGAAACCTCTGCTCAAACTCTCGCAGCAAATCTGTTATGTTGTCTTTATATTTTTCCAAATCATTATCGGGACGGTCTGGTGCCTCCGGACGCACAGCTGTGAGACAAGAGAAATGCGCGGTGTCACCGTTGGATAGCTGCGTCTCCCACAGTGACAGTTTCATCTTGAACGCACTTATGCTGTCGTAATATTGAGTGACAACTCTGTTACGGCCCTGCAATGTAGTGTTAAGTGTATTCAAGTGTTGTGTAATATCAACCATAAACGCAAGATCCTGCACCCATTCCTTGCATTTAAGTTCCTTTACTGGGCGTCCCTTCTTCTCCATGAACTGTCTAATTTACCCTCGTAGCTCAAAGAAGCACTCCGTGTCCACTTTTCTTTTTTTTGACAGTGCCATTTTGGGAAGGGTGTGTTGACCGATAACTTGTTTAGTAGTGGTGAATTGTGAAGCAAGATTGCCGGTTTATTTTTAGTACTAACTCGTGTCAATGCCGCATGCTGGACGTGAGCTCTTTTACACATTTACTGCCCTCCCGCGGCCGGAGGGAGCATTTGGTTTGTATTTATTTTAAAAAATCATAACTTTTGATAGAAATAAGCTAGAGACTCGCTTCTTTTTTTGACATACTCAGAAATTTATGCCGGGCCGGATTAAATCATCCAACGGGCCGGGTCCGGCCCGCGGGCCGTATGTTTGACATGCCTGTCTACAATGTAGACAGTCCTGGATCTAGACTGCTGTGATTGAATTGCCAGAGTTTACAGGCGTGCATTGCTTAGTGATTTTTTTAAACGAAAGATTGATTCAGTATTTTCCGTTTAATTTTATTCACATGATCACGTGTTTGCGTTCCATAGGTTAATATCAGATGCAGAAGTTGTTAACAGCATTCTGCATTTTTTTTAATTTTTAATAAAACACACAAGAGCAGAGGGGAAAATGCAATGCAGATATTGGTCTGATGTGTTATTGATAATATTTACACAGTCGTTGTTCAATATCAATGTTATTTTGATAATTGCAGACAGTGAGGTTTGCCTTTTAGCACTAGCACTGCTATATAAATATTTTTAAAAACTGAAAGCACAGTGACCCAATTTAAACTGACAGGCTGGCACCATCAGAAAGCCAACAAATCTCCTTGAAAAACACTTGAGGCCTGTCAAATGAGTGTGTACAATGAGCCCCTCAGTTACAAAATTATCACCAATCTCCTTCAATCAAATCAAATTTTATTTGTATAACGCATTTTACAGCAGTTGTCACAATACGCTTTAGACAACCCTGGCCTAAACCCCCACAGGAACAAGCCCAAGGCAACAGTGGCAAGGAAAAACTCCGTGGCAGATGGGAAGAAACCTCGGAAGGAACCAGGCTCAAGGGGGAAACCCATCCTCCTCTGGTCGGCTCAGGGTGTTGATTGGTGACCAGTATGTCAGTTATCAATTTCAGCTCCCGAGCTGCAACTAGTCTCCCCTTCTGTTCTGGTCCGTTTTCAGTTCTCCTGAGATCCACTTTAAGGTTTACACAGCATCCTGTTAAGTTTAATGCAGCTAGGACCCCTTTGTTCTCTTCTTTAGCTAGCTGACCTTACAAATTGATCAGCAAAACTATTGCTAATAGTTGTGACAAATAGATACTTGACATTGGACAATGGCATACAGACATTTCCCAGAAGCTAAAAGTCAGTAGACCGTTAAACCAACAACTACACCCCTACTAATAAGGCAGTCAAATTATCAGTTATATAATCAAATATCTGCACATGCTTTGAAGAATCGGTCCCACTGATTGTGCTGTACTGCAAGGAATAGAGAATTAGCCAAACCTGTATTGTTTAAAGTTTTGGGGGCGGGGGGAAGAAATGTGCAGTGGTGTTCAGTCTATATTGATTCAACGCAATGTTTAAAATTTGGACTGGTTAGTTTTATCCCTTATGTAATTGCCATGCAAGGCAATAGGCAGTGTAATGTACTGCACACATGTCTTAGTTAGGAGCCATAACATTTATTTGCGTGTACAGTGTAGGGACAGAACAGACTGCAGCTATGGAAGCCGAAGCACCCTATGAACTAGTGCGATTAAACACTGACACAGGCAGAATCGGACTTATTCATGGCATGTGTAGCAATTGGACAACGGCATTTAAGACTAAATAATCCAGGCAACAAAGCAGGCGCAAAAATTATGGAATGGCAATAGCTGGAATGAAAACCAACACAGTAATCACCCAGGCCTGAGATTAAAAACCAGAGCTAAAGTATTTTAGCCAAGACACTAACTTCAGTAGTTCCAATATATTCAGTGTTTATATAGCATGTCATGCTGCCACTTACCCACAAATTAGCCTCCATGTTGCCTGCTAGGTCATCTTAACCTCCAATTTCTTGCCATCAGAACAAGTTAATGGCAACACAGTAATGCTGAAAATGCACCCTTAATTCAGTGGATACTAAGTAGACAAGAGAAGGTTTATTAAATTGTTTATTAGCATTCTTGCTACAAGAGGAATCCAGCAGAAACAAGGAATCTTGACATGTGCGCCCATTAAGCCTTCAGGGTGCTGGGAGGGGGCAAAATAAAATTAAAGGATTTAAAAAAAAAAAATTTTTTTAAAGTTGGACGGAGCCTTAAAATGGTACTCACCAACTACGAAACAGCCTTCTTCACAAGTACTTCCCGTGTGGAAACACAACTCCGTGGAGCACAGGAAGTAGATCTAGAGGCCAATCGAGTTCAGTACTTTCATTAGCCAGTTATTCAAACTGGACACCTATACAAGATGTCTGTTGGGGTTCATTCATTGAATTCAAACCCTAGTCCAACACAATAGAACGTCAATCTCAAAATGTAGACTTATTTAGAATGTCAGCACCCTTTAACACATGTGCCTTCCCACCAAGGAAGTCATGCATCAAGTTCACTCACCTGTTCATCAAGGTATTCATCTGGGGCAACCATGAATTGGAATGCCTTGACCTCAAATCGACGCTCATGTCTGTTTCCTGGCAGGCCAATAATGAGGACACCACTGTTGTCTACGGGGTTGGGACATCTGGAAAGATATTTGCTTGTAAAGCCCATTTCTCTCCCCTCCAGACACACATTTACCACACCAATCTGTCCTTACCCATTGTGCAACAGAACCAACGCCTTTGTAGCCGACTTGGGATAGGCTATGCAGTAATGCACCAGCAGTGTTGCTACAGGTTTGGGGGACTTCAAACGAATTTCCAGGTACACAGACTTTCCCAGTAAAACACGCAGGGGTGGATGATACGAAGGATAGAAGTGGCTATAGGCAGCATCTGGAAACATTGAATTGGGGGGGGGGGGGGGGGGAGAAAGTGCAACACAATTAGTTGTAGATAATTGTCTGAAATTAAAATAAAATGGGCATACCTTTTGAAATTCTAAGTTCCACACTGAATATCCCCTCAGACTGGACCATTGGAAACAGAGTGGGACTCTTCACCATGAAGCCAGCGGTGACACTGCTGGACACGTCAAGCAGTTGACTTTTGGCATAGCGGCATTCCACCATCAGCCTGTTGAAAGAAAGGAAGACTCGACTTGAATACAAACGTAACAAGTTGGTTTGGTCCATTACATTCAGGATCTGGGGTGGTAGCAGGGAAAGAATCCCCAGCGTTTGTGAAGAGCTACCTGAATTGCAGGTCTCTTGAGATGTTACCAGAAATCGCAGGCGTGTGTGAAAGGGAAGTCAATACTTCCACAGAAGAGATGGTAGACTCCCCTATATCCTGTGGAAATGAGCCACATAAGCTTAGCTTTGATTACACCAAATCAGTGAATTCAGTCATTTCCATTGCATTCAAAGCACAAATGCAGCATTTACTGTAATCAGCCAGTGTCAAAGGTGCCCCAATGGCACAGAACCTCACATTAACCCATCTGAAGTTCAGGCAAGTGTTTCATATCAAAACTGGCCAAGAGTCCAATATCTGAACTTGGTGACCAGGCAAAATTACTTTGGAATCCTAGAGAAACCAAAAAAAGCCAACAAACCAACCAAAATAGCCATTTGTCAGTTTCTAGTACCATCAAAAATGATAACACCTGCACTTAATTTTAGTTTCAGTACTAGATGCAAGAATAGACTAGAAGACAGAATTTCTAATTAAGAAAAATGGAAGTGTCATACAAATCTGTACTTAATACATGCCAGTTTAAAAAATTTGGTTTAGCCATGGTTTCACCCAAATCAAGTCGATGTAATTTCAGTCATGAAATGTTAATCCAATTCATGCAAAATCACTTGCTAGTGGACAGAGAACACTACAAACTGTAAGGACAGTGACAGGCTACTCAGAGGCCAGCACCAGTGGCCAACTTGAAGTCCTGAAGCGCCAGCAGATACGTACATATGTGCGAGCTCCACAATCAGTGGTGGGGAAGAAAAATACTGCAAAATCTGCAGTGATGATTCTCGGCAGGCAATCAGAAGCCCCAGAAGTCTTGAGCTTTGTGAGGTCCAGGGAAAAGTCACTGAGATTGCCAAGAACCACAAAGACAAAGTGTCTATCGGCGGTGCACTCTGGAGAAGAGACGGATTGGTCCAAGAATCAACAATCAACAGGGAGATGCACACTGGAAAGGGGGGGGGTGGAGAGAAGGGCAGGCACTTACCATTCAGAGGGTATAGGCACAAATTATCGTCATAATCAAAACAGCAGCCTTTATCATAGCACTCCGATGAAGATATCCCACTGGCACCACATTGTATCCTTTGATTTTGGTCAATCCTGCATCGTGGAGTGACGAGTCCTATTGGAGGGGAGGAAATTGTTTCAGGGATGCAGTGAAGATTTAATGTTGAAATTGACACTTGAAGGCAGATTTTTGATGCAATCCATTCAGCAGCAACAGGTTAAGCTTTGCTACAGGGTAGGACCCCACTTGGAATCACCAGCAACCCAAGTTACAAGCTTAGTTTCAACTGCTGCAGCCACCCAGCACGTCCATCTACCTGTTTGACTAGGAACGTTACACTTGAACTCTTGGGTAGGGCTCGGACTATCCGACTGTACTTGGTCAGAGCTGAATAGGTCATCGGAGGGATGATGATGATGATTAGGGAGCGAGCGATGAGAACGTGCAGTGCAGGGTAAAGTGACATCAGCAAGCTGTCCATCGATGGTCTCATATTTCATCCTTGTAGAGCAATACCCATTCTGGAAGAATTTATAAGGGGGGGGGGGGGGCACATGGCAAAACACAACAGGTTGCAGCACACACACATGGATTCTACAATAAACATTGCAGCCGGCAGTCTTGAACTTCTTACCCAGCTGAGTTCCAACTTCCAAATCGGTTTATAAAAAAAAAAATACATACATGTTACCTTAACCTCCTGAAAGATGGCTTACCGCAAGTGTAACGTCACAGTCTTTGACAACTACAGTGGCGTTCTTCAGTCCTTTAGATGCAGCATAACCACAGGACTCCAGAACATCCAGCGATAGAAAGCCTCGAGACCCTAGAAGTTGTACATCAAGACAAACAGCCCATTTAAACAATGATAATTATTGCCAGTTGTCCCTCATAGCAAGCGAGTTTCCATTAACTTAGTCGGAACTCACCTGTGCAATTAACAGATCAGAAAGGTACTTGCCTTTACTCTGTGGTCCGTCAGACAGAGACAGCTTTGTTTGCGCATCATTGCAGGCAAGGGAGAGATCCAACGAGTCAATTTGTCCTAGTTCACCATCCCTGTGCATTCCTAGGCTTGTAGATTTCGCACTCTCCTTCAGCTTATTAACATGCCGACCAGTGTACTGCTCTCCCCGCTCTAGGGTCGCATCACTTCGAAGTTGATCAAGATCACCATTAAAAGTTGAACGGGAATCGTGCATAGAATGGTCTGCCAAATGCCGCAATTTATTACTTGCGGTTCCATTATGCCGAGAGTTTCTACTTAACCGCATTGGAGCAACATTACTGTTTAACCAGGCTAATAAGATCAACAGAAGTTTTGCGTGCAACGACATGAAGGCAGTATACTTTTCTTCTCCTTCCTCACCAAAAAAAAAAAAAAAAGAAACAAACAAACTTATATATACGTTTCTTTCAGGAGAAACAGCATGCGCAACTGTGGCAGTAAAATATATATAGCCTAAAATCGCCCAATCATGTTATTGCAGGGGTTGCACTAATTAATTTCCACGTGTAAAATTGGCGTCTTCCGCCCCTGTGCTCATCAAACCCGACCACGGGAGTCAGTTCATATGACGGCAGGTGTTTTCCAGACCTGCTCGACTTTATGTATGCGACGTTGGGTGAACTACAATAGACACGACTAATTATGCAGCACAGGTCAACTGAAGAGAGACCGCTCCGACCTGATCTTCGCGCAAAGACTATAAAACAGTGGTTCTGAACTCGGGCCAGAAAGGGCCGGTGTGGGTGCAGGCTTCTGTTCCAACCAAGCAGTTACACACCTGATTCTACTAATCAAGGACCTTAGTAAAGACTCCAAAGGTTGATTACTAGAATTAGGTGTGTAACTGCTTGGTTGGAACAAAAGCCTGCACCCACACCGGCCCTTTCTGGCCCGAGTTGAGAACCACTGCTATAAAACATACATTTGCTTAATGTGGCATTCACAAATTAGCATGTGTTTGGACGTGGTCGATTAAATGTCAGCCATGACAGACTAATAAGCTCACATAAGTAAATGAAGTGGCCTGTTGGGATATTAGGTTTTCCGGTTTCATTAGCTGACGAACGAAACGTATAATAATGGCACTAACATCTTAAGACAGGCAGTCAACAACCTTTTTTCGCCACTATACTACTTTCTGTAAATGAAAAAGATATCTATGGGAATCCTTCAGCGCGTTTAGTGTTTAGGGACCGTCTAAAAAAATACAGCGACAAGAAATTTCTAAGATTCAAAATGTCAAAACTTCCGATAAGCGTGAATAAAAACTCTTAAACTTACTCCACAGTCCAAGGATCCTACTGAGACCATACTACAGCTTTTAGGTTTGGAAATTTCACATCTATTTAATGAATTAAAAAAAAAAACTATTCAATAGCTTCTCAACTGTGGATGCAAATTTTGTGCAATTATTTCAATTGATCGTTGAAACCCATTAATCTATTAACACTACATTACAGGCATTTTTAGCAGATGGTCTTATCCAGAGCGACTTACACAAGTTTTTACATAACATTTACATTACATCCATTTATACAGCTGGATATATACTTAAGCAATGCAGGTCAAGTACCTTACTCAAGGGAATGGTAGCAGTGTCCTACCTGGGAATTTAACCTACAACCTTTAGGTTACAAGACCAGTGCCTTACCCATTATACAACACTGCTGCCCCATTTAACGGATTAACTGAGAAGCAAACAAAAAATGACTCAGAATAGGCCAACCAATTAATTAGCTGTATGTATCAGAGATTTAAGACGTCCCAACAATCATGAGAACAAGATTTTGCATTGTGCGTAAAAGCCACAGACAGAAGAAATCTGTACTGGAGAGAAGGACCGCTGACATTTTTTATTTATCACAGGCTGGCTGAACTGCCCCCAGCCTGGAGACAAAAGGTACTGCTTATTAATGCTACCTACGAATGCTTAAATTTGTAATAAAAAATACCATCAGGCCAGTCTGTTCTTTTAATGGCTAGGAGCCACAAAAATATCTGCACTTAGCTTCAAAGGGGGGTACTTGACGATGATATTCGATAAAAATGAAGGCCCTGTTTTCCCCATTTCTCCTTCGATTGCCATCGGGACAAGATATTTTTTCTCCGTTTCAGGGATGTGGCTGTTCTAATCAGTGTACTTGTTTTCGGTCACCACCATGCGTGTGAAACTGTTCTATGCTCCAAAATGGTCAATAACACCGACACCTCACATTAGAGGCCCCCTACTGGCCAAAAAACAACTATCGGATATGGAAAATTTGACTTAATTTTGGTGAATTTATCTTAAGAAAAAATTCAATAGCTTCGCAAAAGTGAACAGGAGTGCGGTAAAACTTGCACCATTTTCCGGATACTCTCACTGTTAGAGTGAGAGTATCAGGAAAATGTGTACCACATCTGAAAAGAAACACATTATACTACTTAAAAGTTCTGCTACTACAACAAGCAGCTGAGCAAACACACTGCCTTTGGTTTGAGAGTGATTCAGCCAGTTCAACCAATTCTTTCACATGGAAGTAATGCCTTAAATTTTGTGTGTTTCACATAGCGTAGCGTATTGGTAAAAAAAGAACAATTCATCAATTCAACAAACACACTACTTCAAGCAGTTATCAGTATGTATGCACAGGGGCAGATCTGGGTTACATCCATATTTTTGTTTTGGATTTAAATGCTTTTCTGTGTCTATTGATCTTGCCTGGTGTAATTCAGCCTGCCAATTATGACCAGAAGGCGGGGTTTGCAATTTTTTTGAGAGTATTTCATTGGTTACAATACACCAGACAAGATCAGCAAAGTGTTGAAAAGTATTTGAATCCAAAACGATTACGTAATTTGACCCAGGTCTGCACAGGGGTCATTCCCATTTAAGGTGAATCACAACTATCTGACAACTAACAGAAAGAAGCGCATTGAAAAAAATACACTGCAATGGTGTTACAATTTCCTTTTTAATCAATATTTGTAGTTTGAATCCCTTTGCATCTGGCTCAACATTGAAAAAGAATGAGAATGGACATTCAACATGGACTGCCTGGAAGAAGACTGGGAAACTCCTGATCAGTTTGTACCTGCTCTGTATATGGCAGTATTCCTACATCAAAGACAGGACACACAATTTTTCAGACATGACTAGATGATTTCACAGAACTTGGTCTAAAAACTCAGAGGAATGAGAACAGAGGTCTGTTGAATTTAATATGCATCAAAAAGCAGTCAGCTACACTTTGACGCCATCTCCTCAGGTGTGCATAGGAGTCCATCCATGCACGATGGCTTTACTCTAGCTGAGAAACTTCATGGAAGTAAGCCCCCAGCATCTTTGTTCCCAGGATGTAGTTAGACCTGAAAAAAAGATCACACATATTTTCCAAAATGTGAGACTTACTCATTTTCAATATAACTCCAAAAAAAAAAAAAAAACATCATTCAATTAAAATAAGATTAAAAATTGTAATGCATTTTTTTTACAGCACCTAAATAATTTCTGGAGAGGGGACTATGGCTGAGAAAAGGGAGGTGGCGCATTTGTCTTCTCAGCTGATGTCCATTGCCGAAACGTGTTCAGAACTCGGTATGGTCAGGATTCGGTCTGAGGCGGAAATACACCTAATGCTCTGTGCGTAGGCCAGTATAGGCTACTGCTGCAGGGTTGAAATTAGCCTCTCGAGCACATGGAGGAGGAACAAACTCATTCCTCCCTCCTTTGTCTTACTTAAGTGCTAACCAGTCATAATCCTTTCAGCCAGGCCTGAAACACCCTCGATTGTCGGGTGGGGGCAAACTGGTATGGTCGAACAGATGGAGATCATACTTTGTCTGTCTCTGACTTTGCAACGTTCCGTGCCTCAACTTCACAACGGTCAAGTGCGAGACCATTGTTCAGATTCCTGGTATGGAAAAAAATTCATCAAGCCATATATGGCCACATGGAGGTGTAAATCAGCTGAATTTGACCGGAACATAACTGAGTTAAGAAGGTATGTTACAGCTCAGCCTGTTTCTAATATTTAAGAGACCAGAGTTTTTTTTTTCTATTGAAGTAGAAACCGTTGAAGTTTTCAGCCACACATAGTTCAGGAGGTAGGAGCGTTTGTCTGGCTGTTGGAGGGTTGCCGGTTCGATCCCCGCCCTGGGCGTGTCAAAGTGTCCCTGAGCAAGACACCTAACCCCTAGTTGCTCCCAACGAGCTGATTGGCACCTTGCACGGCAGCCTTTCACCGTCGGTGCGTGAGTGTGTGTGCGAACGGGTGAATGAGAGGCATCAATTGTAAAGCGCTTTGGATAAAGGCGCTATATAAATGCAGTCCATTACACTTTCAGCATCGTGGGGATTTGGCGTAGCTATTGAGTGGGAGCCTGTGCTGGTCCAAGAGGACACGCAGTAATGGTGAAAAGCGTGGTGTGCACCTGTTCAGCTTCTCGTTCTGCGAGTGCGCGCCGTCGTCACAGGAACCCAAGGGCAGCAGCATGACGTTGCGGCCAGTGGCCTCCTGGAAGGTCAGGGTGACTGGGATGCTCCCTCCCTCCCGGGTCAGGTCCGGCTCCACTCCGAACACTGGCCACAGTCAGGGGAAACAAAAACAGGGGTTCCCACTCATTTTAGGAAATCATTTTCCAGGACTTTTCAAGGACAATTTCCATGACTTAGACTTACAGACATGAAACGTGGACAATGGTAGCCCAAAGCCGGTGGTTGACCGGGGGGGGGGCGGGCAATGTGCAAGTAGCATAACCATTCAAAACTTTGTGCTGCCATGTAATCTCAGCAGCTAATGAAAATGAGAAAAGCGGAGAACAATACAGAAAAAATACAGAAAAATATGCAATCTCAGCTCTAAATATACTGTTTAATAGCTTGACTTATAGCCCAGCCTACAATTCTACTTATAGCCCAGGCTGTGCAATCACGATGGAACATGGGTGCTTATAAAATGAGTTCAATGCATACGTTGGTCTCTTGGAATGCACGTGGGTTAGCATGAGCAACAGCTTGGCATGACCGCATCTCCACTTCCTCCCTACTGTTCCCACCCCAGCATTCCTTTCACATGCAATCACTTAACAATAGTTATAGCATGATTTTGTTCTCATACGGACGTTAGCTGCAGGAACCTCACAACTTCTGTTATGGTTCTGGGTTAGCATAAGTTAACTTACATTTAGCACTGCAGTTAGCTTTAGCATACGATCAGCATTTTGCAGTGCTTTTGCTGAATTAAATGTCAAAAGTGGCATTGTTTTTCCATTCAAGATTCGGGAAACTGTATCCCTTTAAATCGTTACAGTAATTGCCCATGCCTTGTAAAACAGAATTATGTTTATTAAAAAAAAAAAAAAGTTTTTAAATAAAGTTTTGATAAAAGAAACGGCAATGGAATGGGAACTCCAGGCTAACTCACGTTTCCCATCTACGCGCACGGGTTGGGACGAGCGATTACACGCACCTCATCTCGGCACGGACCGCCCATTTCAGTTAACGTCAGTTAGCGACTGGGCAAGCGAGGAATGTGCCTTATCTCACACGCATATCAGAGTATCCGGGCGTGGTGAAAAGCGATTCAAGTACTTCAAGTTCGGGATGCGGCGCAAGGTCCCTCCCACGGATTTAAACGGAGGGCAGCCTGTGCGTGACTGTCGGCAGATCGGTGCGTACAAACAGCCCTACCTGTCTTCATGGCCTTTCTCCCAGCCATGTAATGGGGGTGGTTGAAGTCGGACACCCAAGCCTTCGCCCCATGGCCCATGTAGACCTTCAGCTTATTGGGGCTCTCCCGCTCAGAAAATTTACCCTGCAGGTGGCTTATCACCTTACGGGGGGGCGGGGGGGGAAGAGACGAGAAAAGAAAACAGAAATGACAAAATGCAGAAAAAAATGTACACATAAAACTTGACCATTTGGTTTTATCAAATAGGTTCTCCTGCCTGCTGTACTCCTATGGTATGTAAAACACTGAATTGCACTCTCCCACATATTGTACTTACTCAAATTATAATTTAATTGTCCATCCATCCATCCATCCATTATCTATATCCGCTTATCCTGAGCAGGGTTGCGGGGGGTGCTGGAGCCTATCCCAGCATGCATTGGGCGATAATTTAATTGTAACTCATTTAATCTCCAGTGCATTTCCCCCATGATAAGTTATCACTTAAATACACCTCAAAGAAATCCTGATTAGAACATATACAATGAATATATCACATAGGTGTTGAACTTGTATTTTTGTACATTTCCCCCAACCCATTCAATCTCACAAAAGGACTGAATGTCTTCATTCAAGCTTTACATTAAGATGACAAATTTCTATTAAGTATAGGTGAGAAAACTCCAAAGTGGATAGACAGATAGATAGCTATATAAATAGATGGACCTTGCCATCCTTCCACTATAGGAAGCTCCTGCGTGGAAGATTTCGGGAAAATCTGACATAGAGCGAATTTTGAGCCCAAATCCACACAAAATGTCCCTCTTAAAAAAAAAAAAAAAAAATTAAGAAATTAAGAAAACCGTAGTACTGAAAACAATATGGTACCAGCTGCTATGCTGCTAAATAAAATTAGTGAACTAATATTTGTGTAACCAGCTCCATTAGTAAAATTACTGTTTAATGTAATTGTCCTCAGCCCTAAAATGAATCCTATCATTTATCGAAATGATCTGACATCATTAGTATCCTTGACGTTTACTGAGGAACAGAAGCTGAGAAATCCCTCTACCTGACCCTTTTTCTTTTCACACAAATAGACCTATCCGCAATTATCCGCAATTAATTATTTATATATTAAATCAAAAGATAAGCCATAACCAAGAGCTCAATCAAATCTCCCTTATAAAGAAATTTAGAAGGACCAGCAATACCCACTCAGTGGAAGAATCATGTAGTATCATTTTGGCAGAGAAGCAGTTGCAATACTAAGCAGACGAGAAAACTTTGAACTTAAATAAATATTCTTGCTTATAAGACTGGACCATCTACATGGACCATCTCAAATTACACAGTCTACTGGTAAGCCATACCAACTTCTCCACGACCTTGGGGTCCATGTCCGGCACCAGGCGGATGGAGAACTTGCCGATAACTTTGCGGGGGATGACTGTTTTGGCCCCCCCTTCTGAGAAGGCCCCCTCGATGCCATGGAGAGAAAGAGACGGGTACCTCCAACGGTGCATCAGGATTTGTTCCTATAGGAAGAGGGGTAAATGTTTATTTTGAGGGACGGAATTATATTGTGGCAAGATAAGGGCTGTAGCATCACAACTTGGCAACAGGTGCTTGCTGTGCACATTACATGTATGTGTACAAGCTCATCACTTTTTCTTTACCTTATTCATTGTATAACTTTATTACTGGAAAGACTTTGACAATCTTTATTATAATAATAATTTTAAAAAAAATAAATAAATAAAAAATAATAATATAACAATAACAATTATTATTATAACAATAATCCTAACATAAATACAGTAGGGTTTCAGCACTTTGTGCTTGACCCTCTAATAAATTAACAACAACACAAAAAATAATGGCTGAAAACTTTCTCTAGACACTGTGCGGGTCTCCATCAGAAGTGCTCAATTACACGAAATACTTCCCAATATCTCCATCCTGAAGTGAACTCAACGGACGGACTATCAGAGAAGAAAGAAGGACGGACGAAAAGGCAAACCTCACTGCCCATCTTCCGCCGTGGTCTGAAGACTCATCTCTTCAGGCTACACCTGGACTAACTGCCACCACTCTGCGAATCATTTCACTTAAAATCCCCCCTTTCATGCCACTCATGTTACATGTGTACCTCCATTCCAGCACTTATAGTAATTTGTATTTTGGCCCTAGTACTGCAGCTTCTTCTTCCCCCTAGTTTGACCTGGCGTACGTTAGGTCAGAATAATGTTCACTGCGTGAACTGAACTGTGTTCTTGGCTACGAATAGCCGTACGGAAATGAGTACCGCACCTTACCGAACCTGTGTTTTGTAGTCGTTCCAATGACCGTGACACACACTTTTTTGTACGTCACTTCGGATAAAAGCGTCAGCTGAATAAATGCAATGTGAATGTCATTCAAGCCGCACCTTGCTGGGGTGGAGCAGTTTGCTGGCCCCCACGTCCCTGCAGTACTCCTCCATGTCGAAGTCGATCTTCTCATAGAGCTTCAGCTCTTCCTCAGTCACGGGGGCCACGGCATCGTACATCCCCGGGACCTGGATTCTGCCTTTTTTATCCACCAGCGACCCTGCGCAGAAAAGTTCAAAACAACCGCCCAAATTCACGCACGCTTCACCACCATCTGATCTCACGGAATTCAACGGTAATGGACTTTGCAATGAATTATGGGAGCTCGAGGCAAGGGGAAACACCTAAATCACAGCATACATCCACGTTTCGCTATTAAAAGACAAGACCTTCTTTTTGACGCAAGGATTGATTTAAAAAAAAAAACCTGCATACGTATAGATAATTGGTTCTGACAATGGTTTTTGGCGATGTCTGACCGAGAGCATGAATGCCCATGGGCATATATTTTTTGAGCTTTTCCCATACAGAAACCCCGGAGTACAACACACACAACACAAGATTACATTACAAACATTTTCGAGAGTAACATGTCTACAATTTAAGAGTGCCATCTTGTCTATCTGGACACACATCCACGCTTGACAGCACTCACAAGAATGAGACAATTACTCCTGACGTTTGCGTTGTACTCCAAAAACAGGACACATTCCGTAAGTATAAACGTAAAATATAAATTCAACACAAGTTCACCTGAAGCAACATCTCTCAGAGGACGTGCAACAGGTCTGCCCTCCGCAACTCTGCGACTTACCCATCAGCGCAATGAGGTCAGTCATTGCTTCATGCACCGAGCCCCCGAACACGCCGGAGTGGAGGTCTTTCTCGGAGCACTCCATCTGCGGACAATGTGACACGGTCCACGTCAAAAACGAATAAAAGTCAGAGGCAGGATCACAAAAAAAAAAAAAAAAAAACATTTGCGTACTTGATGAAGAATGGAGGGCATTTAAACGTTCGCTCAAAAGGAGTGAGTAACAAGCGTGAATCCGCAATAGCTGCGACCGCACTCGCGCATGCATCCATGTGTGCATGCATCCACACGCACACACCCTCACGCAAACACGTGACCTCTTCTTTGGCTCATGACCAACCTTTCCACTAATTCTTGTGCAAGTCTGTGAATCCATTTGGGGGTTCTGCGCCTTTTTGTGATAGGCCACGCCCATCGCCACGCCCCCTCTTGGTCAATCGGCCTGAAAGTTACTCAGCTCTACCTTCGGTCATGACCAACCTCCATGCCAAATTTCCTGGGGTGAAAACTGCGGCCGCAACTGGGTGGGACAGTTTTGTGGACCGACCGACCGACCGACCGACCGACCGACCCGACCGACAGACAGAGCTATAGAGCTGCGGTCGCAGCTAAAAAGGAAAAGGGGACCTTGCCTCAATGAAGAAGTAGCAGATGCCTCTGAGGCCGTATGTGATGCAGGGTTTGGTCTTTCCCAGCCAATAGTTGTCCGAAATGCAGACATAATCCACGCCCTTGAAGAAGGAGTCTTTCCTGGCAAACACCAGGTCATCCAGCCCCTCCGAGCCAGACTCCTCCATTCCCTCGAAGCAGAACTTAATGTTGATTGGCAGTTCCTGTTTCAAAATGTAGACAGGACAAAACAAGGTGTCAACCTTCCAAAGAACGACCCTCAATATGAATCCTCTTTTTAAAGACGCACTCTTAAGTATTATATATTATGAAGACATTATGAATAACTGCTAAGCTGAAACACATTATTTTTTCCCACAATGCTGTTCTCTAACCGAGTTGCGCTGTCATTGTGCCAGGGGGAGTACACTTCTAGTGCAGTTGGTGCAGGCAGAGTTTTTCCACAGTGAGATAGGGAATAACCTGGAACCTGAAAGCATCTTTACTTGGGCGACATTAGGCTAATTATGCACCGCCTCATCCAGCTCCTGTTGCACTAGCTTGGTCAGACCACACAGTCAGCATTCGGTTCCTATTTGTGGGGCTCGTCACTGCACTAGCGACCATCCTTTCGGAGAAACGCAACAACTTGGGAGTCTGTTCATCTGATTTGTTCCCTGGTTCAAACACAACTTTACAAATACTAGAGTTGATCAAAAATAATTTGTATTACATTCATCAGTACATTTATTGGATGTGGTCATTTTATTCCAGGTTTACTTAATCTGGTGTTCATTCGGTATGTAACCATCACTGCTCAGACCACATTTGTAATGAAATTTGAAACTGTGATGAAAGAGAAGTTCTTCCTTTTAGGTCAGTCCACTGGGAATTGGTGAGCAAATGCCTTGGTTTGTTTCTGATAGGTTACATTGCCCTTGCAGAAAATGACACTGTACAATGCTTACTGTAGACCGTCAAATTTCCTTCTATGTCAACCTTAAAAGAAAAGCCAACATAAAATAGCATATCTATATATATTATATATATAGTGCAGTCCTTAAATATTTGGACACAATTTTTGTGGAGTCAAATCAGTAAAAAAAAAAAAAAAAAAGGCCCAAGGCTACTCGGGGGTCGATCATAACATTCCAAGTAACAAAACAGAAATACAAAGATTATAATTTCTTGTGTGAGTCCCCGTTACAACCTTATTAGTTTTATGCCTGGTACCTGGTTTATCTTCTGAAAAGCCTCGATGCAGTTGAACCAGGCGAGCACCGGACCCTTGTCATCAGTGGAGCCTCGTCCGTACATCTTCCCTGCGACAGACCAGCCGAAACGAAAAGCAGACAACTTTCAAAATGGCGAGCGTGAACGGCACAATAATGTGGATCGTTAGTCATAAAATACATGCAGACCGAAGGACCTCATTCACTGACATGTAAATATAAATTTGATTTAAAATGACAAGGCTTGAACCACCCAAATTGCTGCCAGCAGCTATATTATATATATATATATATATTTGTTACATATTTATTTACTTTTTCCTTTTCTTTTTCTGATTCAATTTATTAAATGAATTGTATTAATGGCTGTACCCTTGTATCCTTGCTTTTTTTTAGTCCATATGCATGCATAACGGTATGCACAATGTGTAGGAAGAGGGGTTTTTGATATACAAATCATAGTACAAATTTGTTTTACATCTACCCCTATAATATTATAGGTGTATGTGGGTATAAGAGGATGTAGTGGTGAGATCATGGGATCTAGAAGTTAGTCTAATCTAGAAGACAGTCATAGGTTACATAGAATATATTTTGTCACAGGTGGTGCTTTGTGTGTCATTTTCTTTTTGTTTTTTCTTTCTTATTGCAGTCATTATTTTATTTTCTTTTTCTTTTTCTTTAGTTGACTACAAAAGCCACTGTGTGTTGTTCAATTTCAAGCGTTATGGTCAATGTCCAAAAATAAATTATGTGGAAAAAAATCCTAAAACAATTCCAACACTATAGTACAATCCTTCAATCCACTTTATCCAAGTTCGATGACCACAGCGACACCGATATTTGTACGCAAATTGTAATTACCGTCCTTCTCCACCAGGGTGAAGGGCTCGGAATCCCAACCATCCTCGACGGCGGCTGGCTGTACGTCCAGGTGCCCGTAGATGCACACGGTTTTTTTTCTCGGGTCCGAACCGAGTTGTCCCAGGACAATCGGCGGCAGTGGGATTTCTTCTCCACTTGGAAGCTAAAACCAAAAAGTAAAAAAAAAAAAAAAGGAGAAAATAGGACACAGCCAGTAAAACAGGAAGCAGTGGGAATGGTGAACTCAAGACTTCTTAAGCCAGTCACTTGATCAGAACTTCCCCAAAATTTTTTTTAGGGTAAGAGTTAAGGGGGGGAGGGGGGGGGGGTTAGGGTGGGTGATGTGGCTGGGGAGGGGCAGTTGCTGAAAAAAGGAAGCTGAAATTGACTTTTTTTTGGGACATCTCCGGTCAAAGGCTACCGTCAGTACGCTAGCCTTTTCAATAAATAATAGGGATCATCAACGTTAATATGCTGAATTACGCTTTACCAACTATAGTATATTGCATATGATGGGTAGTAATTTCTACCGACAAAAATTATTTATGGTGTATAGTCAGAATAATGTAATGAAATCTCAGTGATTGGTGTTGAATTGCGGTCATATAAACATAGGAACCATTTTGAATCTGGGACACCATTACCGTGCCCTGGTTGAAGGGAAGAGTGAAATAAAACACTCCTAAATGGTGCCACCTGCAATCTCACCTTTTGTTTGCCGATGTCCACTAGCTCCACCGTCCCTCCCAGTTTCTCGATGTCCTTGGCGGCCATTTCCATCATCTTCTTGATCTCCCCTCTCTTCTCCGGCCAGGCCGAGACACTCTGCACAGCGACCCATTGCGCCAAACGCTGTGGGAAGACCAGGCCGCCAGAGGCATTAACACAACGTTCCTGTGACGGGCGGCAGTGTAGTATAATGGCTAAGGAGTTGGTCTTGTAACCTACAGGTCATGGGTTCGAATCCCCGGTAGGACACTGCCATTGTACCTTTGAGCGAGGTACTTAACCTGCATCGCTCCAGTATATATCCAGCTGTATAACTGAATACAATGTAAGTCGCTCTGGATAAGACAGAAACATTCCTCCGGTGGTACTGTTTTAGCAAATAGCTGCTGCGCATTTCACGTACATGCTTGACAGAATAGTTAGCCAACTTCCTGAATACAAATTAAAGTTAAAATTACAAATTAAATGGCTAACTGCAGTGGTCTGGGCTGGAAACTAGTTGTAAAAGTGGAATAATCACCCAGAAGCCAAGCACAAAACCTGAGCTAGGCTTCCGTACAAGACATGAGCTACATGCTCCCACATTATCAAAAATATTTAGGACACAAACTACAAACACTTTACTCTTCACTTTTCACTTTCGCATACTGAACTATACTACAGTATTAACGTCGAAGCTAACATCAGTTGTACTAAACTTATGGTAGACTTGGAAAAACTGCAAAGAAACATACATAGCCTACATGCGACACTTAATAGCTGAATTTCAGCAAATGTAAGCCTGTGTTTGATTAAGTTAATTATGGTCCAATTTCTCAGCCATTTTCTCCAACTGAAGAGTCCATCACTTGTCCTGACACCAAGATTTAGGAGCAGTATATGCAGATGATGGCAGATTATTCTTTGCTCTAGTATTTTAATTTAAAATAGCACAGGTTAGGTCAGAGAAATGTTCACTGTGTGAACTGGACTTTGTGTTCTTGGCTATAAATAACTGTAAAAAATTGAGTATTGTACCTTATCGTACCTGTGTTTTGTAGTTGTTCCAATGACCTTTGTTATGCACTTTTGTACATCGCTTTGGATAAAAGCTTCTGCCAAATAAATGTCATGTAATGTAAATTTAAGAAAATTCACTCAAGTTAAAGTAAAAGCAGCCCATATACAAATTGCAAATGTCCACATTAAATTTTAAAAATTCAATTAATTGAGCTCTATAGTGCCAGTCAATGTGTAAATCGGGCCAATTAATGATTGTCCTCAAGATGGAGCTATCAACAGACACATCAATTTTCATCACTTCATGTCAAACCAGTTGGGACCTGTAAAAAGCAACACCCACATGCAAATTCATTGGCTTCCTGCGGGCACAAAATTAAGTGTATTTGTTTAAAGGGTAAGCATCACATAACAGTACCCCCCAAAGGCCAATTAATTTTAGTCTAGAGGATTTTCATTAAATTAAGCTGATATTTCAGGACAGAGCTTGAAGACTACTGTTCTAGTTTCTTTGCTTTAAATTAGGCTATCATTACAAATAAATTACTAAAATGTTGCAACCATGTTCCTCATTTCTGTAAACGGCTACAGTTCCCTTTGGCTACCAAGTAGTTGAATCAGCAGATGAAAGTAATAAAGATCAGAGGAAAAAGTAATAAGCCCGGCGGAAGGCTAAATGGATTCCGCCCTTTGGCCTTGAACCACTTAGAAATAATTTTGGGCACGTTTGCGGGCAAACCGGCCTATCCACAAAATTACATTCCAGTCATTTGGCAGACACTCTTATCCAAAGTGAGGAAAATTAAGTTCATTGGAACAACTACAACACACAGGGTCGATAAGGTACAATACTCATTTTGTAGTTATTCATGGCCTTGGAAAAATTAATTAAATTGAATTTAAAAAGCTAAAGAATGCATAACTTAGGACAGTGTTATGTTGGTCTTTGCCAAACAATAAAATTGCAATAGAAGGTAGATAAGTGCTAAGGTAGCCGCCTAAGGAAAAACACGGTAATTTGGTGAGGAATTTAGTTAAATTTGTAATCTTTCACGATCACATGTTGTCATTTATTAATTGTTGTGGTTGTGTGTTAATTTATGTGTTGACTTTTCACTGTTGCAGCGTTCTGTTATGTGAACTGCGGCACTAAATAAGTTCCATGCTTTCAAAGATTGAAGAATTTAAAACTAAAAACCACATTTAAATTGAATTCATATTTCTGTATCCACTTCTCATAAATAATAATAAATAAAAAAAACAACACCGGTGGGTTGGTGTGAATAGAAAATCAAGTCTACTTCCAAAACTCACTATAGGTGGCCAACGAAAAAGCCTTAATTATGACTTTGCGTCATACTATGTAATGTAGGTACAATGGTCAAATCTGCACAAAATTAGTTACTGTACTACTCAAAGGTAAATGGGAAAGAAGTTTGATTAATAAGTAACTCAATATTTTCATGCTCAGATTTACATTACTATGGAATTACCCACGTATAACATGTTCTACATTTCAGTAGTTCATTGATGACACCTTCCTAAATAGTTAGGCTAATTACGCTCAAAGTGCATAAAGTCGCAGACTTAATAAAAAAGGAATGACTGTGCAATATATATTAATGGGAAACCTGAAACAATTAAAACAAGCCTCGTTCCTTCACTTTGCATTTCAATTCATTACCTCAACGTAGGTCTCCTGGTGTTCGTCCAAATACTTAAACAAAGCTGGAAGGTACGACATCTCGATCACTTCGCCAGGTTACCTCTGTCACAAAGCAAAGTTAACGTGCCAGTTAAAGACCAACAGAAAGTAATCTTTCCTTCAAGTGAGCTTGGAACTCGTCTCCGCCCATGATGAAGTCAGCAAGTCTGTAAAGTCCATTGACGGAGATAAATCGCAAACTTTACAGTCTACAAGCAGATTACGAAATACCAAGATTTAATAATTAACTACAACCCCATAAAAGACAAAGTGCAGACAAATTAATTACCCTCAAATTGTAAT